>NW_026611451.1:610000-737500 GCF_029633865.1 Lampris incognitus
TGCTTTCCCCCGGGACAGACGTTCCCTAACCATGCCGTTGTCCCGGGAAAATGGACCCGCCCATCTGTTGGATCGCCAGGTCTTTCTCCGGAAACACCGGATGACGACCCAGTCGCCGGGGAGGTAGGAATGGAGAACCTTCTCAGCTGGGGTGGGGAGAGCAGCTGCCACCTGTTTGGGAGACTTGGGAGAGAGCAGAGGAGAGATTACAGCAGTGCTGTAGCATAGCATGCTCGTAAAGAGCGGTTTGGGGAAGAGCTCCCGGCGCAGGGCCCGTTCCCATGGTCGGAGGCCGTCCCATGACAATCTCAAAAGGACTAAGCCCTGCTCTGGAGTGTCTTTGTCGCACGCGCATGTACATAAGTACCAGAAGACGTAAGAAACTGTCTCTGTTGCCAGAGAGCACCAAAGTCCACGCCGAAAGCGTAGCGTGAATCCGTGTAGATGGTGACAGACCAGCCAGCTGCCAGCTCGCAGGCCGCAGAGAGGGCCGTGAGTTCAGCAGCCTGTGCAGAGAGGTGAGAGGGCAACGAGCTGCAATTAAGGCAAGCGGAGGCAGAGCAAACGACCCAACCAACCTGACATTGGCCGGTGGTAAGACAGCGGGAAGCCGACCCATCCACAAAAAGGACAACGTCAGGGTTGGCAAGAGGAGTGGAGCTGAGATCAGGCTGAGGTGAACAAACAGCAGAGACAGCTGCAACGCAGTCGTGTGGTTCACCATCGTCTGGTGAGGGAAGAAGGGTGGCGGGGTTAAGGACAGTGCAACGTTTGACAGTGATGGTGGGCATGTCAAGGAGCACAGTGTTGTAACGTAGCCACCGGGCTGCGGACAGCTGTGACCTTTTCTGTTCAAGTAGGAGGAGCGGGACCGCATGGGGAACCAGGAGAGTAACGTCGGAGTACCCCACGATGTCTCGCGAGGCCATCACAGCCTTTTCAGCAGCAGCGACGGCTCGAAGGCAGCGAGGCAAGCCAGCCGCTACCGGGTCAAGTTTGGCGGAGAAGTAAGCCACAGGGCGCAGCTTGCAGTCCCCCATGAGACTGACTGCAAGAGGACGGAGATCATGCAGCCGTTGCGCTCATCCACAGTTTGAGTGAATGCTTGAGCGGGCTCCGGATAGCCAAGAGTTGGTGCGATTTGGAGCTGGACTTTCAGTCCCTCAAAGGCTTTAGTTGCCTCTGGGGTCCACAAGAGGACCTGTGAGGCGGGTGCATGAGAGTCAATGAGGGCCCGAAGGGGTTTGTCAAAGGTTGCAAATGCCGGAACGAACAAGCGACACAGTAGGAAGCCATGCCTAAGAACAGGGTATCTGCAGGTTTCACTAAGTTAATTTCAAGACTTTATAAGACCTTTTTAATGCCACTTGGATCGGAATTTAAGACCAAGATCTACAACAAAATATATACATATGGTTGGTAAGCCCTAACGCCCAACAGCTGAATATTTAAATATTTGATTCGCGCGAGTGCAGTTTTATCGAAATGGTTAAACAAATGTATGTTTTGTGACACGCTGATGTTGTAACCGCATTTCTTGACGTTCAGACCGAATATTTAAAGATTTGATTCGCGGAATTTCGCGCGATTGCAAACAGATAAGCTGAAGTCCTCCTCCATGTTGAAAAAGCTGCCATAAACTACACGCTGCTGTGACTGGTTGATTCGCTGTGAGCATTTGATGACAAAACAACGAATCACAGCAGAGCGCGCAGCGGAGGTCCCTCCCCCCTCCATCTGGCCGATCAATTCTAGCATCAACTTTTCTTCTTCTTCTCTCGGCTGCTATTTTGTCATGACTTAGTTAGCATTTGTCCGCCAAATTCTGTATAGGCTATACCATTTAGCAATTAACCGCTCAGTAAAACCAACATCGGTATTCTTTTCGATAACTAGTTACATTAATATTACCTACAACCGTGAGTTGCAGGTAATATTGCCATGGTATCGCATCATCCAGGTCATTTCTTTGTCTATGGGGGATACATATTTGTTTTAATTACAGGGAATAGCATGCTATAGGTAACAGGTGCGCCTGATACGAACCTGGAATTCATGAAAATAGCATGTGTGTTAGAGTTTATGGGAGACCCCAAGCGCACGACACCAGACAGAGATGGGGTTAGCCGAAAACTGGCGTACTTTATTCAAACATAGGAAGGCAATGAGCGACAAGGAAAAAACGGAAAGTCCAAGGGGGGAAAAAACTCGCGGGTAATCCAAACGGGAACAAGGCAGGATACTTCCACGGGGAAACCTTGCAAGGGAAAAACATGAACCAAGGGCTGGGATGAGTTCGTAGAGAAAAGGACCGTGAGAGGAGAGTCGCCGCTACTGCGGGGAGGTAACAACACGAACTGACAACGGGCACGTGGGAGGCCACCAAACTTAAGCCCAGCCCTGATGACTAAGCCCGGCCCTGACGAGCCGATTGGCTGCCGGCATGGGGTGGGCGGGCCACGGTGCGGGGTGGGCGAGCCATAACACTTGTTTCCCTTTTATTTTCTTTTTTCCCCCTCAAATTCACTTAATCCTACCAAATGACCACTTCTATTAGTGCGAGACCGAGGGTGAACAGCCGCTTAATTGTCAGTGCACGACCTCATCTGGTTTCAATAGTACGCGTTTTAAATGATCATTTTATCCTTTAAAGAATTCTGCTTACCCGTGCGATGAATCTCCCAGGGTTTTGCTGAGGGATCTCAGCGACACCGACCAAACGGACCACCCGCCTCTCCCTTTCTTCTTCTCAAACCTGGTGAGGTTATTGGGAGATCGGTGACTATGTCCTTGTCCCGAGATGATCGGTCAGCCGGTTGTCCGTCTGGCGGGGCGACGTGAGATCCCGCTTCTGACACCAAATTGTTGTGGATTTTCCTTTATCCTTTTAATGGGCTCTTGCCCCAGGAACCTCTGGGGAGAATAATCATCGGACAAATATTAAAGAAAACAGAGAATCTTTAATGCATCTGCAGATGGAGAGACATAAGGCCACACAGAGGTTCGTCTGTGAGGATATGCTCTGCCTCTGAGCTGGAGATAGTGGTTTTTTATAGAACAGTCCGTCGCGTCATACACTATGTTTCCTGCGTCAACTAAGGTGTAATCTTAAAAAGGAATGAAGGAAAAATCTACGTTAATCACGTTCTGTGCCTCATGAGTGTCTGTACGCCTGTTGCACTTGTCTTTTGCTCAACCTGGCCGTTCCTGGGATGCGGCAACGGGGAGGCAAGCATAATAACAGTTGCTATGTGGCCCCATGGAAGGTACGCATGAGAACAATGGTCATGTGTGTCTGCAGTGAATGAGAAGTTTCATACACACAGACAAGTGGAAAACCACAGAGTACATACGGAGTGCATATGGAGAACATTTTGTACTCCACATACATCACCAACATCCTGCTCAGCTCTCCCCTTCTCAGCCTCCTCCTGCTCAGCTGCACCACTCTCCTCTCAGAGCCTCACCGCAGCCACATCGTGATGACACGACTGGTACGAATGACATTGCGAGCTACTTGGTGCGCCGAGAGCTTGTGAATTCCGGTCTCATCCAGTTCAACGAGCGCCCAGAAAATTATTGGGCATGGAACTCCTCTTTCTTCAACGCCATTGAAGGACTGAACTTAACTGCCAGCGAGGAGCTCGACCTCTTGACAAAGTCGTTAGGAAAAGAGTTCTCAGAGCACGTTACAAGGATTCGCTATGTGCACGTCACCGACCCTGTAGTGGGCCTACAACATGTCTGGGAACGCCTAGAAGAGTGCTCCCCTGAAGTGATCGAGAGAGCGCTCTTCGAGAGGATAGAGAACTTTCCAAAAATCGCTGAGAAAGACCCCGTAAAGTTGAGGGAACTGGGAGACCTGCTGATGGAGTTAGACTCTGCTAAGTGTGAGGGCTACCTGCCGGGGATCTCGTACCTGGACACCGCCAGGCGTGTCAACCCGATCGTTGAGAAGCTGCCACACAGTCTACAAGAGAGATGGATAACTAAGGGTTCCCAGTACAAAGAGCAGCACCATGTCTCTCGCCCCCCCCCATTCACCTTCTTCGCAGACTTCATCTGCAGCGAGGCACACAGAAGAAACGACCCCAGCTTTACTCTCCCTTCAGCTCCCTCGAAAACGTCCAACAAGTCCTCCACAGGGTCCTCAAAACATGAGCGATCAGAAAAGGAATCAAGACACGCCAAAAGGCATGTCTCCACCCACAAGACAGAGGTCTCAACAAACCGCTCAGCTTCTCAGTCACGCAGTTCGAGCAGCAAGCCTGGCGACAAAGGTAAACAATGTCCCATCCATCAGAAGCGCCATCCTCTAAAGAAATGTCGGGGTTTTCGAAGCAAGTCTCTTGAGGAGCGCAAAGCCTTTCTGAAAGAGATTGGTGCCTGCTACAGGTGTTGCTCCTCCACAACTCACCTGGCGAAGAACTGTAAGGCAACTTTGAAGTGCAGCGAATGTGAGAGCGATGACCACATAGCGGCGCTCCACCCTGGACCTCCTCCACGGGACAAAAAAGACAAGGACCCCACCTCAGAGCATGGCGGGGAGAGTGAAGAGGAGGCGCCTCCACCAGCAGTCATCTCTAAATGCACAGAAGTTTGTGGCAGAGGCCAAAGCCTCAGATCCTGTGCCAAAATCTGCCTGGTGAAGGTATACGCCAAAGCACACCCAGACAGAGCTAGTAACGTCTACATCGTCCTGGACGACCAGAGCAACAGATCTCTGGCGAGGTCTGATTTCTTCCACCTCATCCAAATCAGAGGTTCAGACTCACTGTACACCCTGCGTACATGTGCAGGTGTCACCGAGACATCTGGAAGAAGAGCCACAGGGTTCTTGGCGGAGTCGTTGGATGGAAAAAAACAAGTGTGCTGCTTCCAACACTCATTGAGTGCAACCATATGCCTGACGATCGGTCAGAAATCCCGACCCCAGAAGCTGCCCAGCACCACAGCCACCTGAAGTCCATCGCTCGCAGAATCCCTCGCCTGGACCCTGAAGCCCAGATCCTGATACTTCTGGGACGCCACATCCTTCAGGTCCACAAAGTCAGGGAGCAACGCAATGGTCCTCCCAGCGCCCCCTATGCCCAACGTCTAGACCTGGGTTGGGTGGTTATAGGGGACGTGTGCCTGGGTTCAGCCCACAAGCCAGCAGCTGTGACTTCCTATCGCACCAGCGTGCTCGAAAACGGAAGGCCATCTCTCCTCACTCCGTGCCCCAACCGTCTCCAGGTCAAGGAAAGGTTCCTCCTTACAGCATCAAACATGACACCCCAGTCCCTGATGACGACAAAGTGGGGCTTTCCATCGAAGATCGTCTGTTCCTGGAGTTCATGGACAGAGAGATGGTGATGGACGACACCAACAGCTGGGTGGTGCCTCTCCCATTCCGATCCCCTCGTCGACGGCTCCCGAACAATCGAGACCAAGCTCTCAGCAGACTTACCTCTCCCCGCCGCACCCTGGAAAGAAAGCCTAAGATGAAAGCCGACTTTGTCAAACCTTCATGCAAAACATCTTGTATTTATTTATGTATTTGTATTATATAATACAGACAAGAAGGAAAAAGGCAGAGACAAACATTGAAAAAGTCAATTTCTGTTAATGTGTTTTACATGTTATGCATTGCATTTCAAATAAAAGTCCAAAAGTAAGACTAAGGTCCATTTTTGGTATTTTTGGTACTCACTATAGGGGGCTGTTTTACTCCAGAAACATACATATATACTGTTTATGTGTATGTGTATTTGTATATGTATATGTTGAGGAGCTGCTGTATCAAAATTAGTTGTCTTCCTCCAGAACTTAGTAAATTTGTCCATACATAGGTTCAGGGATAAAGTCCGCTTTTCTATGTTATATATTCATTTTATGATTCCAATCCATTCCTCTTTGCTGTAGCTCAGCATTTAAATAATTTTTCTTAGATTTGTTGGTTTAGTCAGTGTTTCCTCTACCCAAAATGTGTTATGCTTTTCTTTCACAAATGTGGGAATGATGGTCCAAAATTGCGTTAAAATGTACAAAACAGTGAAATTTATCTTGCCTGGCCGGCCAGCACTCTAGATACTCAGCACCCAAAAGCTCTGATCCTAGAATCGCCTCTGGTCAGCGCCAATCTTGTTATACGCAGCAAAAGACTGTGGCTGACTAGATAGCTATATCAGATGGCATAATTTTCTTGAATTATTAATTGATTATTAGCATTACACAATGTGTGAATTAATGTAATGTTTGATTTTGCAGTTTGGATGAGAAAAAACCCCGCAAGTTGGGTGTGAGATGGATGAAAAAGAAGAATTCTGGAATGAGTTGGACGACATGGTGGAGAGGGTACCCAAGGAGGAGAGAGTGGTGATTGGAGCGGACTTCAATGGACATGTTGGTGAAGGGAACAGAGGTGATGAGGAGGTGATGGGAAAGTATGGAGTCAAGAAGAGAAATGTGGAAGGACAGATGGTGGTCGATTTTGCGAAAAGGATGGAAATGGCTGTGGTGAATACATATTTCAAGAAGAGGGAGGAACACAGGGTGACGTACAAGAGTGGAGGAAAGTGCACACAGGTGGACTATATCTTATGTAGAAAGCACCATCTAAAAGGGATTGGAGACTGCAAGGTGGTGACAGGGGAGAGCGTAGCCAGGCAGCATCGGATGGTGGTCTGTAGGATGACTTTGGAGACCAAGAAGAGGAAGCGAGTGAAGACACAGCCGAAGATCAAATGGTGGAAGTTGAAGAAGGAAGACTGTTGTGTGGAGTTCAGGCAGGAGTTAAGACAGGCACTGGGTGGTAGTGAAGAGTTGCCAGATGGCTGGAAAACCACTGCAGAAATAGTGAGGGAGACAGCTAGGAAGGTACTTGGTGTGTCATCAGGACAGAGGAAGGAAGACAAGGAGACTTGGTGGTGGAATGAGGAAGTACAGCAAATTATACAGAGGAAAAGGTTGGCAAAGAAGAAGTGGGATAGTCAGAGAGATGAAGAAAGTAGACAGGAGTACAAGGAGATGCAGCGTAAAGCAAAGAGAGAGGTGGCAAAGGCAAAGGAAAAGGCGTATGGTGAGTTGTATGACAGATTAGACACTAAGGAAGGAGAAAAGGACTTGTACCGATTGGCTAGACAGAGGGACCAAGCTGCAAAGGATGTGCAGCAAGTTAGGGCGATCAAGGATAGAGATGGAAATGTGCTGACAAGCGAGGAGAGTGTGCTAAGAAGGTGGAAGGAATACTTTGAGGGACTGATGAATGAAGAAAATGAGAGAGAGAGAAGGTTGGATGATGTAGGGATTGTGAATCAGGAAGTTCAGCGGATTAGCAAGGAGGAAGTGAGGGCAGCTATGAAGAGGATGAAGAATGGAAAGGCAGTTGGTCCTGATGACATACCTGTGGAGGCATGGAGATGTTTAGGAGAGATGGCAGTGGAGTTTCTAACTAGATTGTTTAACACAATCCTGGAAAGTGAGAGGATGCCTGAGGAGTGGAGAAGAAGCATACTGGTACCGATTTTCAAGAACAAGGGCGATGTGCAGAACTGTAACAACTACAGAGGTATAAAGTTGATCAGCCACAGCATGAAGATTTGGGAAAGAGTAATAGAAGCTAGGTTAAGAGGAGAGGTGACGATCAGCGAGCAGCAGTATGGTTTCATGCCACGAAAGAGCACCACAGATGCGATGTTTGCTTTGAGAATGTTGATTGAGAAGTATAGAGAAGGCCAGAAAGAGTTGCACTGTGTCTTTGTAGATTTAGAGAAAGCTTATGACAGAGTACCGAGAGAGGAGGTGTGGTATTGTATGAGGAAGTCAGGAGTTGCAGAGAAGTATGTAGGAGTGGTGCAGGATACGTATGAGGGAAGTGTGACAATGGTGAGGTGTGCGGTTGGAATGACGGATGGGTTCAAGGTGGAGGTGGGATTACATCAAGGATCGGCTCTTAGCCCTTTCTTGTTTGCAATGGTGATGGACAGGTTGACGGACAAGATCAGGCAGGAGTCTCCATGGACGATGATGTTCGCGGATGACATTGTGATCTGTAGTGAGAGTAGGGTGCAGGTTGAGGAGAGCCTGGAGAGGTGGAGGTATGCACTGGAGAGAAGAGGAATGAAAGTCAGTAGGAGCAAGACGGAATACCTATGCGTGAATGAGAGAGAGGACAGTGGAATGGTCAGGATGCAAGGAGTGGAGGTGACAAAGACATCTGAGTTTAAATACTTGGGGTCAACTGTCCAAAGTAACGGGGAGTGCAGTAGAGAGGTGAAAAAGAGAGTGCAGGCAGGTTGGAGTGGGTGGAGAAGAGTGTCAGGAGTGATTTGCGACAGAAGGGTACCAGCAAGAGTTAAAGGGAAAGTTTACAAGATGGTTGTGAGACCAGCTATGTTATATGGTTTGGAGACATTGGCACTGACGAAAAGACAGGAGGCGGAGCTGGAGGTGGCAGAGTTGAAGATGCTAAGATTTTCACTGGGAGTAACGAAGAAGGACAGGATTAGGAACGATTATATTAGAGGGACCGCTCAGGTTGGACGGTTGGGAGACAAAGCAAGAGAGGCAAGATTGAGATGGCTTGGACATGTGTGGAGGAGAGATGCTGAGTATATTGGGAGAAGGATGCTGAATATGGAGCTGCCAGGGAAGAGGAGAAGAGGAAGGCCAAAGAGGAGGTTTATGGATGTGGTGAGGGAAGACATGCAGGTGGCTGGTGTGACAGAGGAAGACGCAGAAGACAGGAAGAAATGGAAACGGATGATCTGCTGTGGCGACCCCTAACGGGAGCAGCCGAAAGTAGTAGTAGTAGGATGAGAAAAAAAAAGGAGCCGCTGTGGGTACCACATACTGGAATGAGAAGCATGCAAAAGTGTTTATGCACTTTGTGTTAAGTTTGATAAGTTAACTTTTGTTGGTGCCTATAATACAGTTAATACGGTAGCCTGTTTCGTTAGTCACTTCTCCAGCAGTCTTTACGGTAACCCTCCTGTTAGGAGGAAGGCGCGCTGCTAGTGAAAGGCACTTGTTGAAATGTTTGGTAGGCTGAGGCCACTTGCTGTTGAGAGCGCAAATAAAGTTCAGTTAAATAAGTACAGTTGTCTTATTTGAAACTAACATTGGTAGCAGAGGATGGTTGCCTCGAATGACTTCAGACAGCCTCCTGGATTTGACGAAAAGAAGCCGTATGAAAACTGGAAAAATTAAGTGGAAATATGGAGACGGGTGACGAACTTGGACAAGAAAAAGCAAGCGTTGGCTGTGGCTCTATCGTTGACAGGTAGAGCGAGGGATACTGCTTTAGGAATAAATGTGGATGATCTAAATAAGGATGATGGAATGACCACTTTGATTGGGGAACTTGACAAGATTTTTTTGAGAGAAGAGAAGGACCGGGCTTACGAAGCCTATTCTGAGTTTGATCGAATATCGAGGGAAAATGGCGTCTCGATGGTGGACTTTATTGTTGATTTTGAACAGAAATACAACAGGATCCGTAAATTCGAGATGGTTCTGCCCGACGCTGTTTTGGCGTTTAAACTACTGGATACAGCAAGTCTTGATGTGAAAGACAAGCAACTGGCATTGACTGCATGTGGTAAACACACTTTTGATTATATGAAGTCAGCACTGAAACGCATATTCGGAGAAAAACATGAGCAGAAGGCGGGAGCCATTAACGTGAGTCAGGATGCAGCCTACTACACAGATCAAAGAAAACCGCACCCACGAACCCAAAGTGTGCAAGCTAGAGGACCACTCGCAGGCACAAATCCACTTGATAAGTACGGAAGACGAACAAAGTGTGGGATTTGTCAAAGCACATTCCACTGGGTGAAAGATTGCCCACATAAGAAAGAACACGTAAAGATAACAGAAGAAAATAAATGCACAGAAGAACCTGATGAGTGTAATATAACGCTGTTTTCTAAGGAATCGGATACGGAAATATTCATGGTTGAGGCTCTGGGATCAGCTGTCATTGACACGGCATGCACAAGGACTGTCTGTGGTGAAAAATGGCTGAATAACTATGTAGGGGGACTAAATGAGAAAGAAGTACAGAAAATAGTTAACACAGAGAGTAGCAAGCCTTTCAAGTTTGGGGATGGGCGAGTTGTACATTCGACAAAAAAGGTCAAGATACCAGCCAAGATAGGAGAAACAAAATGCTGTAGACACAGAAGTGGTCCCATCTGACATCCCTTTACTGCTGAGTAAAACGTCGCTAAAGAGAGCAGGAGCTGTGCTGAACTTGGAGAACGATACAGCAATAATGTTTCGGCAACCGATAGCTCTGAAGATGACCTCCTTAGGACACTACTGTCTGAACATAATGGATAATGAGTCACCATGCGATACATATGAGAATGTGGTCCTGGCCATCACAGAGAATATGACTAAGGAACAAAAACACAAAGCTTTACTGAAACTTCACAAGCAATTCGGACATGCATCAGTTGACAAACTGAAGAAGCTGCTGATAAATGCTGGAAACTCTGATAACGAGAGCACTGCTATTCTAGAGGAGATAGTAGGAAAATGTGAGATTTGTCTTAAGTACAGCAAGCCTAAGCCTAAGCCCAAGCTTGCTGTTGGGTCTGCCCATGGCCTCCCGATACAATGAGACTGTGGCAGTAGATTTACATGAGCTAGAACCGAATGTGTGGTACCTGCACATTATCGATCACTTCACACGCTTCAGTGCGGGTGGCATTGTGACCTCAAAGAAACCAAGTGTGATAGTGAAATGCTTTGGACATTCCTGGATCAGTGTCCATGGTCCACCGGAGCGTCTCTTCAGCGACAACGGTGGCGAGTTCAACAACGAGGAAATAAGAGACATGGCAGAGAACTTCAACATCGAGATAAAGACGACTGCTGGCTATAGTCCAGCGGTCGGGAACCTATGGCTCGCGAGCCATATATGGCTCTTCCGGTGACGGCATATGGCTCCCAGACAATTTTGAGTTGAAAATTATTTTTTTTTCAAAAAAATCAGTTTGGAACTGATTTTAAAATACTTGTGATATTTCTTAATAATACTGTGTCATTTTAAAGTAAACAGAAATTAGTTTTGAAGATAAATTTCACGGGTCACCCGTGGGTCGGGTCGGGAACCAATGGCTCGCGAGCATTTCCGGGTCATTGTAAAGGTGAAGAAATCAATTTTATCAGATAGCCAACTAGTTTATCCGCTTCAACCCTTGTAACGGAAAAGATGGCGAAAAGAAAAAAAGACGATGATTACCGTGCATTCCAGGCTGCGTGGACAGAGGAATTTGCATTTGTGGAGAGAGCAGGATCTGCGGTATGTCTAATATGCAATGATAAAATTGCATCGATGAAACGGTCAAATATAAAGCGGCACTTCGATACGCACCATGCTTCATTTGCATCGAAATATCCAGCGGGGGACAGCAGGAGAAGGGCATGCGAGGAGCTACAGCGGAGAGTGCAGACGAGTCAGCAGCAACTACGTGTGTGGACCAAGCAAGGTGACGGGAATTCCGCTAGCTTTGCGGGGGCTTTGGCAATAGTAAGGAATGGAAAGTCATTCACAGATGGCGAGTATGCCAAAACATTCATGCTTGATGTGGCCAATGAACTGTTTGATGACTTCCCAAATAAAGACAAGATAATCAAACGAATAAAAGACATGTCCCTGTCAGCAAGAACTGTGCACGATCGTAGCAATCAAGTCGAGGAAACACAAATTAAGGACATAAACGCCGGGACATACTTTTCTCTCGCGTTAGATGAGTCAACAGACGTTAGCCATCTATCTCAGTGCAGTATCATTGCCAGGTATGCTGCAGGTGACACACTGCGTGAGGAAAGCTTGGCTGTTTTGCCAATGAAAGGGACAACAAGAGGAGAGGATTTATTCATGTCTTTCATGGAGTTTGCTAAAGAAAAAAAACTACCGATGGATAAACTTATTTCTGTCTGTACTGATGGTGCACTCTGTATGTTGGGGAAGAACAAAGGATTTGTAGCGCTTCTCCGTGAACATGAAAAGAGAGCCATCCTAAGTTTTCATTGCATCCTGCACCAGGAGGCGCTTTGCGCTCAGACGTGTAGCCAGGAGCTTGGCGAGGTGATGTCTCTGGTCATTCGAGTGGTCAACTTTATTGTTGCCCGAGCTTTAAATGATCGCCAGTTTAAAGCTCTGTTAGAAGAAGTTGGGAATCATTATCCCGGTCTGCTTTTACACAGCAACGTGCGTTGGTTGTCAAGGGGGAAGGTGCTCAGCCGTTTTGCAGCTTGCCTGAGTGAAATCCGGACTTTTCTTGAAATGAAAGGCGTCAAGCATCCTGAGCTAGACAACACTGACTGGCTCCTGCAGTTTCACTATCTCGTGGACATAACTGGCCATCTGAACCAGCTCAATGTGAAAATGCAAGGTATTGGAAATACAATCTCATCCCTTCAACAAGCAGTGTTTGCATTTGAAAGCAAGCTGGAAGTCTTTCTCAGGGACATTGAAACAGGTCGTCTTCTGCACTTTGAAAGACTGCAACAATTTAGAGATGCATGCTTAGCAAGTGACTCCACTCAACATCTGGATCTCCAGCAGCTAGCTGGCTTTACGTTCAATCTCCTGCAGTCATTCAAAGCACGTTTTGGAGAATTTCGTGCGCGCACTGGTCTTTTCAAGTTCATCACTCATCCACATGT
Organism: Lampris incognitus; assembly: GCF_029633865.1. Classification (NCBI taxonomy): domain Eukaryota; kingdom Metazoa; phylum Chordata; class Actinopteri; order Lampriformes; family Lampridae; genus Lampris; species Lampris incognitus. The sequence goes on from NW_026611451.1 coordinate 622,664, forward strand.
GTGCAGTGGACAAAATCGACCTGACATGCATCCCCGGGGTCTCTATCGGAGACTTTGAGCTGGAAGTTGCTGACCTGAAGGCATCAGACATGTGGATGAGTAAGTTCAAGTCACTTAATGGAGAGTTGGAAAGTCTTGCGCGACAGCGAGCAGAGCTGGCGAGGGAACACAAGTGGACAGAAATTAAAAATCTTCAACCTGAAGACCAGCTGATTCTTAAAACTTGGAACGAGCTTCCTGTGACATACCACACAATGCAGCGTGTGAGTATTGCCGTATTGACCATGTTTGGCTCTACATATGCATGTGAACAGTCTTTCTCGCATATGAGGAACATTAAGACCAACCTACGCTCACGTTTAACTGATGGAAGCCTCAACGCCTGCATGAAGCTCAACCTCACCACGTATGAACCAGACTACAAGGCCATCAGCAAAACCATGCAGCACCAGAAGTCGCATTAAAAGTAAGACATATTTAATTTATTATACGTTAAAAATACTATATGGCTCTCAATGAAATATATTTAGAAATATTTGGCTTTTATGGCTCTCCCAGTCAAAAAGGTTCCCGACCCCTGCTATAGTCCATGGAGCAATGGCTTGCTGGAACGCCATAACCAAATGCTCAAAGATAATACTGAAGGTAAAACTTGACAACGGAGTTGACTGGAAAACTGCACTGGATTGGGCACTCATGGCAAAGAACACAGTGCAGAACGTACATGGCTTCAGCCCACATCAGCTGGTGTTTGGACAGAATCCGAACCCTCCCTCTGTGTTAGTGGATCAGCCACCTGCTTTGGAGGGAACTACTATGAGTGCATGGGTGGGACAGCACATAACAGCATTACATGCAGTAAGGAAAGCTTTCATAGAGGCAGAGTGCTCAGAGAGAATCAGAAGAGCTCTACGAAAGCAACTTCGTCAAACAGATGAGAAGTATGAAACTGGGGACAAGGTGTTCTACAAAAGGACAGACTGTGTTGAGTGGAAAGGTCCTGGAGTCGTGATACGACAAGATGGGGTGGTGATCTTTGTACACCATGGTGGGACCTATGTCAGGGTTCATCATTCTAGGTTGCAGAAGGTTGATAAGAGTGAAGTAGGTGCTAGTGAGGGTCTAGAGCACCCTGGGGAGAATGTTACTGAGGGCAATATGAAAGTACCTGTTACTGATAGTGATGTGGATGTTGATAACAATGACAGTGGGAACATACCTGGTACTGATTGTGACATAGATGTTGATATGAACAATGACGGTGAGGCTGGGGGTGTTACAGACAATGATACAGATGTCACTGAGGGTAACAATCATAAGGATAATCAACAGACAGGCATAAGGGTAGGAGCCTCCCTAGGGCTGAAAACAGGTCAAACAATCAGCTTTGTGGATAATGTAACAGATGCGTCTCACAGAGCTAAAGTGATGGGACGAGCAGGAAAGGCTACAGGAAATAACAGAAACTGGTACAGCCTACAGTACTTAGAACTATCTGACATCGCTGGTACTATGGGGTCAGCTGATCTTACTAAGGTAGACAATCTTCAGGTTAATCCACTGGATAGTGTAGAACTATGCTCTGATATGCAGGAAAATGATGTATTAGTCACAGGTGGTGTTTCATTTGATAAGGCTAAACTAGATGAAATAAGTAGCTGGAAGAATGATGGGGTGTTTGAGAAGGTAAAAGATATGGGTCAAAGGCATGTGTCCACTAGACGGGTGTGCACACTGAAAGAAACCCCTGATGGTGTAATACCCAAAGCGCGTCTTGTGGCTAGAGGTTTTGAAGAATTCAACACTAAAGATCTATAGAAGGACTCACCTACATGCTCATCAGAGTCCCTCAGACTACTCATGTCAGGTCTATGTCAGAATAAGTGGCATCAAATAACTTATCCAGAACAAAAGGATTCATCGTATTCTGTGGTCAGCTACAAAAGAACAGCTGGCAGACTGTCTGACCAAAAAGGGAGCCTCTTCCCTGGTATTACTTAAGGCACTGAATAATGGACAATGGAAGCTAGATGACTGAGTCTGACTGTTGATAACTGAGCATGAGCTCATTAAAAATTAATAATTAAAAATTATTGTTGCATACATTGATGCAACTGAGTTGCAACCTGTTGTTGTTTCTACTTGTTTCTGTTCTGTGTAAATGTGTATGAGTTGTCTGTTGTCATCATATACATTACGTTTTGCTAATGTTGTCACTTATTGCAAAGCAGTCCCTTCTCCCGTGGTTTTATTCATGATGTCATCAGCGATTAGTCAATGTCGACTTGACTTTCATCACAAAACAGCTGACTTCAAAAACTCTTAAGTCATACAACCCCTAACACACACACAAAGTTGCAAACACAAACATGCCCGTCCATCCATCCATCCTTTCCCCCACCTACCTTAGCGTCATGCTCCTGCAGGTGTGTTCCACTGGCGTGCAGGTAGTTAAAGAGGTCCTCAGAGGGCAGTGGTCTCTCCAGCATCAAGATCAACTCTTGCTCCACTTCAAACCTTTCATGCAGGGTCACTGCTGCACTCTTCCCCATCACTCCTGGGTGACCTGCAAGCAGCAGAAGCCCCAGTTCCAGGGGAAACCCAAACTTTTACCCATCTCGAGTCTGACAGAGACAAAGAGTTACAATGAGGTGGCTGAGAACAGCCTCAGGTTAAGGATTTTAACACAACCTAGTCAACGTACCTTTATACAGGGTATCTGCAGGTTTCAGTAAGTTAAATTTAAGGCTTTTTAAGACCTTTTTAATGCCACTTGGAATGGAATTTAAGACCAAGATCTACAACAAAATATAAACATATGGTTGGTAAGACCTAACGCCCAACAGCTGCTTGCTGGTAGCAGAACCCGTGGGTCAACCACAGGAATCGATTTTAAGCAATATTTCTTTAAAGAATGAAATGAGCAGATTAAGACACAGATTAATTGGAACATATTCATTCAATAAACGAGACTTGTCTTGATATGGTGCTACTGAACACACACCCGTCACTCATGGCATGAGCTTCAGTTCTGTGGCCTTACTCTCCAACTCTGCCTCAGCTTGTTTCAGCTCGCTCATTTTTTCTTTGTATCTCTTCCTGAGGATGTTGGACTTTGTGATGAGCTGAGCCATCAAGGTGCCGGACTTGCCCTCTGCTTGCTCAGCAAACTTGTCCGCATCCTTCTCCAGGCTGTCAGATACCTCCAGCAGAGTTTTCTTTTCTTTTTTTTTAAGCTCAGCTATGTGGTCCTCTGCAGTTTTTCTCTTCTGCCCTTGTGCAGTGCTTTGCCTCTTCCTCTTCTCCAGGTCAAGATTTTCTCTGTATTTTGACCTTGCTGATCCCACAGAGATCAGCAGCTCCTTAGTGAGAGGGACCTTGACAACCCCCACAGATTGCAACATAGTCACAGACCAGTCTCTGGGCAATTACAGTGTCCTCCTGCAAGTTAACGGTCTCCACCTCCTTGTTAATGGAGAAGCTCCTCTCGACTGTTGCCTGTCCATGGGACAAGAGTAGAAGTTTCTGACAAAACTCCCAGAGCTCAGGGTAGGGTTGGCTGAGCAAGCCATGCAGAAACACATCAAGCCTCGTTTCTGTGGGCTGGAAGGACAGGAAGTGCTCGCTTTTAGCCTCAACAGATAGGAAGTTCCCAAACTGTTGGGTAATAACATCACCTGTAACAAAACAGATGAAAGGAAATAAGTGAAATATTATTTAGATGATTAATCATGATATTAAATCAGACAGGCTTATATCAGTTATTACTCTGTACTTTTGGTAATAATCAGGAACAACATTTCCAGAGCTATTCTATTAAACTATTCCTACCAGCAGAGACACCTCCTGACAACTGCTCGTCTTGCAGAAACTTCTGCACAAGTCTGCTCATTCTTCCCTGGCACCAGTCTGGGTTGGAGTACATGATAGTGGGGTCCAAACACGCCATCCGTCTCACGGTGGGGTATTTCAGGGGGCTCTTGTCTTGGACTTTCTTTAGGATATTTGACATACCCTTCACGCAGTCCTTCCTAAACTCGAGGGCAGTGAGCTCTCCTAAGCAGCTCTTTCTCTGCAGTTCCTGACAGATGGGTAATGGATTGTAAATAGAGCTGAATGACCTAACAATATTGCCTAGGTCTGTATATAATTTGATAGAAAGTAATACATCTAAATGATCAAACTACCTTCAGGGCTGCCTCAGCACCCAAGCCCGTCAACTTCCTTCAGGCGGACCCAGTTCTTCTGGTCAGCGACATCCAGTCTGACCAGCTGCAGTGGAGTGATGTCCTGGAGAAGCTTCCTCTTGGCAAAACGCCTCAGTAAACTCTGTCAACAGGAAAACTCTGTAAAGCAAATCCCCCTATAACCACATTCATCACTGAAAAAATTGCTATGTTGTTATTACTTTAAAATGATCTCTATCATCACTTCTATCAAAAGCATCACATCATCAAGAGTACAATGAGCGATAAGAGTTGAAATCAACGAGCAATATCAACCTATGCAGTGCTAGAATATAAATAATTAGATTACCTTGTACAACTCAGCCAAGTCTTTGAAGAGGAATGGCATCACTGGCTCGTCGGTCTGGTACTTTGTCAAAAAGGGACTGAAGGCCCTCGAGATAGCCATGATGAACTGCAGTTTGGCCAAGATGAGCGGATCTTGCTGAGCTGCTTCTATGGTATCAAATGAGCCTGTTCCGGGATTTGGAAGCTTCTTGGTTCTCACCGCATCCGCATACTTCACCACTTCTACAGCTCTCTCCACAACCGGCAGGTTCTCAATCCACCAGTGGCCACAGAATGGTAACGGGAAGACCGAGGATTTGGTGAGAGCAGTGAAATCCTCTCTCCTAGCTGGCACATTGTGGAAAAGAATGTGCATGGCCCTCACCACCTTCTCCTGCTGCCACATGGAGAAGCCGCATTTGAATGCGTTATGTAGGGTGTGGAGGCCACAGCTACCCACAACAACCAGCTGGGCACCACCATACTGCTCAGCGTGCTCTTGCTGCAGAAGCTCAAAGAACTTCCAGTTCACATTGGGTCCATCCATGGAGATGGACACCAGGCTCCTGAGGTTCAGCTGCTCCACACACTCCTGAGAATAACATGAATATATACGATAAGCTTACCAATGGTTCAATGTAAAACATTGCTGTCTACACATCACTCAAACAGTTCACATTTAAATTAGCTAGCCTACACAGCATCATCATAATATTATAATAAAATGATGGCTAATATTGAATTACATTTCTAACATTTCAAGCAGCCAAGTCTACTCTTCTGACTAAAATGAGGCAACAAAAGATATTGAATGCTAATGGCATCTTTGTTAGCTTTCCCTAGGGTACTATTATTGAATACATCATGACATTGCCATAATCAACTAATCTGAAAATGAATGTAACGGTAACAATGAGTCAACATTTCTTAACAAATAATATTTAACATTAGCTAACAATAATTCAATAAATCCACGTATTACTCACTTTAAAATGTTGCAGTAAATCCTTAGCTGTTGAATGCCCCATGAACTGCGACCCCAGGTACCGTGATTGAACGTGATCTCCCTCCCAATAGCGCACACGCACGTCCAGTTGCTTACTTTTTGTAGTGTGGTTGAGGCTTTCGTCAAACATCAAAACAAACGTGCCCTTGTTTACTTTCCCATGGCGCTAATGTTGGCTGCCGTTAGTGTGACTGTTGTGTTGTCCGTCCTGCCAAGAATACACAGGAGAGGTTGTCTTGGTGGATGATGTGGTCTTTTATTATTAATATGTCTATCACTAACCGGCATCATCCATTTCTAATTTATATGACAGAAAATTATATAAGAGTGAACAAAAAAAAAAGTTACCGGCGTTTCTTCTTGGTTGATGCTAGAATGATCGTCCGGAGGGAGGGGGGAGGAACCTCCGCTGTGTGCTCTGCTGTGATTCGCTGTTTTGTCATCAAATTCCCCACAGCTAATCAACCAATCACAGCAGCGTATAGTTTCTGGCAGTTTTTTTCAAAATGGAGGAGGACTTCAGCTTATCTGACTGTAGTCGCGCGAATCAATTGTTTAAATATTCGGTCTGAAAGTCAAGACCTCTTTTCAACCAGCTAAAATGCGGTTACAACATTAACGTGTCACAAAACATACATTTGTTTAACCATTTCAATAAAACTGCACTCGCGCGAATCAAATGTTTAAATATTCGGTCTGAACGTAAAGGCCTCTTTTCAACCAGCTAGAAACCCTCCCTGGCCACAGTTTTCCAATTCACCTGCATTCTGTAATTGTTCTCGTTAAATTAAAGTGAATTGTATGTCAGGACTGACTGCAGTCCTGCATGTAGCCTACTTTTATTGTTGTGAAATAAATGTATCTGACCAATTTGAAAGTGTATACTTTTTGTGAGGAGCCATGCCCACTACCACAGTACAGTGGTGGAAAATAGTACATTTATTAAGGTAGGCTATTATAGCTACTTAGTTCCAATTTGAGGTAGCTTTACTTGAGTATTGCCATTTGATGCTACGTTATACTTCCACTCCATTACATTTCAGGGGGAAATATTGTACGTTCTACTCCACTACATTTATTAGACAGCTTCGGTTACTTTTCAGATGGAGCTGCGGTATGCCTACATTCAACACTAAGCTAATATCGTTTCTCTTTCCAGCCTCAACTGAACAAATCATCGAAATGGTTAAACAAATGTATGTTTTGTGACACGTTGATGTTGTAAGTAACCGCATTTTAGCTGATTGAAAAGCGGTCTTGAAGTTCAGACCGAATATTTAAACATTTGATTCGCGGAATTTCGCGCGATTGCAATCAGATAAGCTGAAGTCCTCCTCCATGTTGAAAAAGCTACCAGAAACTATACACTGCTGTGATTGGTTGATTTGCTGTGAGCATTTGATGACAAAACAACGAATCACAGCAGAGCACGCAGCAGAGGTCCTTCCCCCCTCCATCCGGCCGATCAATTCTAGCATCAACCTTTCTTCTTCTTTCGGCTGCCATTTTGTCATGACTTAGTTAGCATTTGTCCGCCAAATTCTATATAGGCTATACCAATTAGCAACTAACTGCTCAGTAAAACCAACATCGGTATTCTTTTCGATAACTAGTTACATTAATATTACCTACAACCGTGAGTTGCAGGTAATATTGCCATGGTATTGCGTCATCCAGGTCATTTATTTGTCTATGGGGATAGATATTTGTTTTAATTACAGGGAATAGCATGCTATAGCTAACAGCTGCACCTGATACGAACCTGGAATTCATAAAAATAGCATGTTGTGGAATGAATATGTACCGTATAAGTGTCAAATATTATCTTATGTCAGTTTAGGTGTTCAACAGATTTTTCGTTCGTTTTAAAAAGCGTTATTTTATTATTTTTGCGGAGCTACCGGAATGTGACTTACCACTGCTCAGAATTTTCATCTCTGCTGTGGATTTCCGGTTTCCAGAGGCTTCTATAAGAGATTCTATCTGACCAATAGATGTCGCTGGCAGAACACATTTATGCATTTCACCATAGAACGGTCTATTTACAACCTCACATTAGCTGCAGCCTATACTCTAGTCACGACTGCAAGTAGTTACCAGAATGATTCGCGCTCTGCACGCAACCCAAGCTAAATTAATCTTCACACAACACAAACGAAGAAGAAGAAATAGTCCTCTCCCGGACAGTTCTTTTTTAAGACCTTTGAGTAATGAATTTAATACCATTTTCCGACATTTTTAATGAATTTAAGACATTTTGAGGCCTTTAATTTAGATACATGAATTTAAGACTTTTTAAGGATCCGCGGACACCCTGAACACACACAACCGTGCAACACTTAAGTCAAAAATCCCGAGTCTAAACTGAATAACGTATGTGTGTGTGTCTGTGTGTGTGAAGCCAAAGTGTTTTTGCATGAGGAATCTGGACGGGGAGACAAGCAGCAGCAGTAAATAAATAGATTAATACTCATTATGAACAAGAACGCCCACTCGTGTGTCTGTAACTTTTTTTTCTTAACTTTGGGAAGTGGCACGGGACATCTAAAAGTTTGCTGACCCCTGTAGTAGCGGTCCATCCAGTGTGTGGAAATACTTCAGTAAAGTTGAAACCTGTACTACTGTCACTTGCAAAACAATGAAGTCCTTTCTGGAATACAACAAAAGTACAAGTGCCATGCACACTCACCTGAAAAAGCATCCTCTAATGCCAGCTGCTGAGGAACGATCCAAACCCTCTCGACACCAGTCAACTGGCTACTTCACCAAACGCCCTGCCATAACAGGCCATAACAAGATGGCTCCAAATCACCAATTTGCTGGTGAATTTCATTGTGAAATATATTTGACCTTTAGTTGCAGTACATCAGAGAAAGCTTCATAGACCTACTGGCTTTTTTTAACCTGGCTACAATGTCCCATCTTACAACACGCTGTTGAACACTATTAAACAGCACTACGACAGCCAGGATCAAAGAGCAAAAACTGACTGAGCAAGACTATGAGTAGGCTTACAGGCTAGATCTTGCCTGAGTTTTGTTTACCTCAAGTGTTTTTCCTGACGTTTCAATTTTTCTTTTTTTGTACCTTAATGGGAGTTTTACCACATATAAGTTATTAATGCATACATTGATGCAGTTGAGTTGCAAGCTGTTGTTTCTGTTCTGTATAAATTATGTGTATGAGCTGTCTGCTGTCAGCATATACATTAAATTTTGCTAATAGGTTGTCACTTGTTGCAAAGCAGTCCCTTCTCCTGTGCTGTTAGTCAATGTTGACTCGACTTTCATCACAAAACAGTCGACTTTGAAAAAATCTGAAGTCATGTAACCCCTAACAGACACAAAAAAGTTGCACCACAAACATGCCTGCCTGCCCACCCATCAATCCATCCATCCATCCATCCACCCATCTACCTTAACATCATGCTCCTGCAGGTGTCTTCCTCTGGCTTGCAGGTACCCGCAAGGAGCAGCAGCACCACTTCCAGGGGAAACCCAAACTTTTCCCCATCTTGAGTCTGAAAGACACAAAGAGTTGTAATGAGGTTGCTGAGAACCGCCTCAGGTTAAGGATTTTAACAAAAACCCAAGTCAACTTACCTTTATAAGGATTAATTAAAGAACAATGAGAGATAGAGATGTTTTGATTTTAACTATGCAGTTAATGCACTGGGCACTACTGCTTCTGATAAAAAACTAAAAAGTTTCAAAAGATACTGACATTTCAAGAGCTTTTGGGGACAAAAACAATGTCACCATTGTGAAGGTGTCCACCTTTTCTTTGGGAATTTGTAAGGCCACCTTCAGGACAGACACACACAACACCTGTAGTTAAATTATATGCTTTACACTTCTGGTCAAATCTGAATGTCCGACACCTTTTATAAGAGAACACAAGCCGTTTTCTGTACAATCGCTACGTATTTCGTATGCGTAATGTCACCGAAATGTGATTTATAACAATTAACTTACTCCCACGTGTATTACAAAAAGACTTGACATGGGCCATTTGAGACCACTGACATTATGTAGACCAGTGACAGACCTTAGTCGGTATGCAGATATTGGATCGTCGACAGCAGAATGGTCACCAGAAACTACAAAGTTATTTTCCTGCAGCTGCACTGCTTTCACACTGCCCAAAAAAACCCGCTAACATGCGCCAATTTACACTGACCAAAGGCGGACATGAGCGGGGTTTTGCCAGTGTGAAAGCAGTAACATGTCCATTTACATTACTGCCACGTGGTAATTAATCACAGCATCTGAATAAGCACAAAGCCTTTGCATACCAACACGGCCGAATGGGTCTCCATGTTAACTGTTCCAATAGATTTGATCATTCTTCCAACGCATGCCAGGCTAACCACATGCATACAAACCGCTTGTCACTCAACAAGTCAAACAGACTGACGAATGGATGACGTTGCTGACTAGTGAGCCGCTATTGCAGCAGTGTCGTCAACCAGCACTTGCCCCCATCGGCGTTACCGTTGGCCTAACATGACATTTAACATCCTGTGACTTCACAACTATATTATTCATAACTGCCTGGTTTACTACTAACAAAAGACGTGGGATGAGTATTAATCTTAACAATACGACTGGCTATTTCTCGCAAATTCACTGATTACACTGCGGCCGTCACCACGTGACACGTTTTCCTGCGTAGTGGCTGCTTAGCTCGCTCACATACTCAAAACTCTTTTCCAAACACGAGGCGAAACAAAGAACAGCTCAACACCACATTAGCCAACATCTTACACAATGTGTTAATTACCTCGTCTACTGTATCTGTGGCGAACAAATCCATATTGTACGTGGTCAAAATATGCTTAGTTTCTTTCGTTCGTAAAACGCGCTTACCGAAATAGAAGCCATTTTGTAGATGGTCCCAGGCACGTTCGCAAGCCCCCCCCCCCCCACACACACACACGGGACGTCATTTTAAAGGCCCAGTTGTCCTCCATATGGGAACAGGTCTGAATACAGCGGCATGTACAGTATGAAAGATATGAGCAAAAACGCCATGTCGACTCAAATGAACCGCTGGGTCTCAATGACACAGTAGCTCGCTCAACGGTAAAATGGCTGACGGAGCCTGTGTGGCAAATAACGCGCGGAACATGGCGCCAAGCTTGCAGGACAAAAGACAGGTTTTGACCAGTGTCTCTGGCCAGCCCCTCGCTCACAAACCTAATGTTACGTTTCCCAAGTTAAGTGGCGAAGACACGTTCAAGTCGGCGACATTAAAAAAAACAGCCATTTTAGCTATCCACATACACACAAGTTGTCTTCACTCCAGTTGGTAACCCGTGTTAAGGCCGGCATTAGCTGCTAAGTAGGCGTTATAACCTGATATAAGAAAAAATATGTCCCACAGAATACCACACAAAACAGCTTGCATTGACTTATGTGCACATTACATTAAGGCGCAACGTTATTTCTCAATCAGCAATATTCGGAAACTTTACATCTGGATAAAAATAAAGTTACCTCCTGTCACGACCTCCTAACGAAACGCAGCGGACACGGGCTCGTCACAACATGGCGGCGATCAGGATAATGACCTCCCATCACCCCACGCGTGCGTCCCGCCCCTAAAGCGCCCGCCAATTATATTCAATTTTTAAAAACAGTATTTTATTTCAAATTGTTTATGTGATGAAAGAATACTGTTTCACTTACACAATGTGTTAATTACCTCGTCTACTGTATCTGTGGCGAACAAATCCATATTGTACGCGGTCAAAATATGCTTAGTTTCTTTCGTTCGTAAAACGCGCTTACCGAAATAGAAGCCATTTTGTAGATGGTCCCAGGCACGTTCGCAAGCCCCCCCCCCCCCACACACACACACACACACGGGACGTCATTTTAAAGGCCCAGTTGTCCTCCATATGGGAACAGGTCTGAATACAGCGGCATGTACAGTATGAGATATATGATCAAAAACGCCATGTCGACTCAAATGAACCGCTGGGTCTCAATGACACAGCAGCTCGCTCAACGGTAAAATGGCTGACGGAACCTGTGTGGCACATAACGCGCGGAACATGGCGCCAAGCTTGCAGGACAAAAGACAGGTTTTGGCCAGTGTCTCTGGCCAGCCCCTCGCTCACAAACCTAACGTTACGTTTCCCAAGTTAAGTGGCGAAGACACGTTCAAGTCGGCGACATTAAAAAAAACAGCCATTTTAGCTATCCACATACACACAAGTTGTCTTCACTCCAGTTGGTAACCCGTGTTAAGGCCGGCATTAGCTGCTAAGTAGGCGTTATAACCTGATATAAGAAAAAATATGTCCCACAGAATACCACACAAAACAGCTTGCATTGACTTATGTGCACATTACATTAAGTCGCAACGTTATTTCTCAATCAGCAATATTCGGAAACTTTACATCTGGATAAAAATAAAGTTACCTCCTGTCACGACCTCCTAACGAAACGCAGCCGACACGGGCTCGTCACAACATGGCGGCGATCAGGATAATGACCTCCCATCACCCCACGCGTGCGTCCCGCCCCTAAAGCGCCCGCCAATTATATTCAATTTTTAAAAACAGTATTTTATTTCAAATTGTTTATGTGATGAAAGAATACTGTTTCAATTCTTCGTTTTCACATCTAGGCAAATATTACGTGTTATATGGGTCCAAATTAAGTTACCTGAATCTGATCCATCCATTTCCCAAACCGCCTATCCTGCTCTGAGGTGGCGGGGATGCTGGAGCCTATCCCAGCAGTCACTCTGACCTTTCAGGCTAAACACGATTTCATTTAAATTCCATTTAGCTGCAGTTAATTGCGATTACATGCGCTTGACCCATGCCAAACTCGGAATGACACAACTGAATCAGGTGTGTATATATACACTCACTGGCCACTTTATTAGGTACACCTTGCTAGTACCGGGTTGGACCCCCTTTTGCCTTCAGAAATGCCTTAATCCTTCGTGGCATAGATTCAACAAGGTACTGGAAACATTCCTCAGAGAGTTTGGTCCATATTGTCATGATAGCATCACGCAGTTGCTGCAGATTTGTCGGCTGCACATCCATGATGCGACTCTCCCGGTCCACCACACCCCAAAGGTGCTCTATTGGATTGAGATCTGGTGACTGTGGAGGCCATTTGAGTACAGTGAACTCATTGTCATGTTCAAGAAACCAGTCTGAGATGATTCGAGCTTTATGACATGGCACGTTATCCTGCTGGAAGTAGCCATCAGAAGATGGGAACACTGTGGTCATAAAGGGATGGACATGGTCAGCAACAATACTCAGGTAGGCTGTAGCGTTGACACGATGCTCAATTGGTACTAAGGGGCCCAAAGTGTGCCAAGAAAATATCCCCCACACCATTACACCACCACCAGCAGCCTGAAGCGTTGATACAAGGCAGGATGGATCCATGCTTTCATGTTGTTGACGCCAAATTCTGACCCTACCATCCGAATGTCGCAGCAGAAATTGAGACTCATCAGACCAGGCAACGTTTTTCCAATCTTCTATTGTCCAATTTTGATGAGCCTGTGCGAATTGTAGCCTCAGTTTCCTGTTCCTAGCTGACGGGAGTGGCAAGATTATCTAATATTTTGGGGTCCTTATGAAGCTTGGGAATTAAAGTTATTATAGCTTGTTTCATAGTGGAAGGAAATTTAATATTGTCAGTTGATTCTTTTAACATAAGAGAGAATGTAACTTTAATAAGTCCCAAAAATGTCTATAGAAATTGGCAGTAAGTCCATCCCTACCTAGAGATTTGTCTAAAGACAAACTCATTACTGCTTTATCCAGCTCATCTGAAGTAATTTCAGCATCACACAACCATACGAACACATCAACAATACAGAGAATAAGAGCTTTGATATTGTTGAAGAAGTCAGCATCCTGAACAGAAAAGGTTGAAGAATACAATTTACTGTGTTAGTAATTAGTATTAGTATTGAGTAGCAGCAGAATACTTCACAACTGCTATCATTAAACGTTTATTGACATGCTACAGTACCAGAGAAAAAGTAAAATCTATGTTAACATTATTTTATTATAATGTTAAACTTTATTTCACTCTCTCTCTCTCGCACACGTAAGGAATCCAGCTTTGGTAAGGAATGAGCTTTGGCTCAAGACAAATCAAACAATAGCAAACAAACAAACCAACACAAAACCCATTTCTGTCACGTATCTGGAAAGAACCCAAAAGCAGACGGGACAAGCAGGTAAGGGAAGAAATCAAGTCTTATGGCCGGACTTGATGAAGCAGCAATCATTGGCAACGCTGTCTTCGGGAGGGGGGCGGAGTCGGCTTGTGTTCGTCACGTCAATGCGTCTCTGTGTGTGTCGGAAAAAACAGTGCTTCGGCCTGGAGTCGCCTTGTCACCAAAGTGGGGAGGCGCTCTCCTTCCAGACTGCCGGCCCTCGGACAGATGCAGTTGGCGAACGCATGCAGTACGAGGGTGGGTGTTTGAATTAAAATAGGGATCGATTGGCCACTAAATTGGGAGAAAAAAGGGAAAAATCAAGAATACATTTAGAAAAAAAAAAAAAAAGAAATCAACTCTTCATCCAAGTGGCCCATCCCAGGGGTAGAGCAGGAGTTGGCTCAGTGGCAGGTAGACTGGCTGGCACAAGTCCATCAATGGCTACGTTCCAGCCAACACTGGTCCACAGTGGAGGCTTTTTAAGGGTGACGCCGATTGCTTGATGGCCAGCTGCTGTGCCGGGGTGAAGGAGGGGTCAGCAGGTGTCCAGGGAGAAGAGGGGTTAGGCTTGGGCTTTTGGCTCATGACTTCTATTTATTTAGCACTGGCCTACTGATCTGAGGAATGCTATAATGCTCGACTTCACTCAATGTGGCCAGGGGTGCTCGGGCTGGACCCGTCAAATTGGGCAGCGCTGGCCGCTGAATGTGGCCGGGGCTCGACAATGTATGTGGGCAGGGGTGGTCGCGCTGGCACTACAATCAAGCCCAAAGTCGCGCGACGTTTCGCTGTTTATGTACCTTCTTCAGGCGAGGCCTTATTCAACTAAGAGAGGCAGGGTTAAGCTTAAGGTTAGGGTTAGGCTTTTAAATCCGCATTCCCAAATACATTGCAATTAACCTTGTGCACTGTCCATCGACAAGGTGTTTAGATGGCGGCCACAGTCCCCCACCAACTACCTGACCGTCCCACGCAATCCAAAAATTCAATGGCAGCTAATAATGGTCCCTCAGTTTGGCTCAGTCGCATCATCGGGACCCCAATTTGGTCCCCTGTTTCACTACAACAAAGCCCAAAGTCGCGCGACGTTTCACTTTTCTTCAACCCTCTTCAGGCGAGGGTTTAGACTTTTCCACGAGCGGCATGTCGGTGGCCTTCTAAGGCTCGTGAAAATCAAATCACTTGATTGGAAGCTGCCAATTTGCCATAACAATATGGAAGGACCTCTAAAATCTGTTGTACATACTTTGTGCTACTGCACTTACCAGCATGCTTTGTGTCTTGCACATTTCCTATGTTCTTGTGGGTTTCGAAACATGTGAACCAATGGAATGTATTTGCTCTTTGTATTTTTATTTGAATTTTGTTATTAGCCAATGATGTGGTGTGGAGTTGTTATGCCCGCGAAATCACGAGCTTCGCAACGGTCCATCTCCTCACGGAGAGGGAGGAGTTAGGCAGCCCGAGTGAGTACGACGAAGAGAGAGGGCCATTTTTCTGCTGCTCCGTCTAAGTACCCGTTTCGCAGAGACTTTATACACAGCCCGTGTACTAGGCCCGCATTTGAGGTCAGGAGTGTTGCGATTGGCCCGCGGTCGTATGCTTGCTGGTGGGCTTTGTTTTAGTATGCCGATTATTTTGTTTATGCCCCATAGCCAGTGTCGCCGCTAGCTAGCTAAGTGCATTTAGCATCCAGTGCTAGTGTGTTAGCTAGCCGACTAGAGTTGTGGAGGCTAGTCAGAAGTCATCGGGCTGCGCTGGACGGTGATGTAACTAGGGGAGCCGCTCTGCTCCATTCCTGGGACCTGTCTGCTATCCAAAGAGGACTCGCTTCATCTGCTCTATCTTCGCCAGGGTTGTTTGAACATTGCAACCTTTGGCCATCTTGCGGCGGGTGGAGGCTGCTACCGGGGAGCCGACACCTGCCAGCTGCTAGGCTAGCACTACGCCTTCCATCCTCTGGACTGCACACAGCCTCCCGGTCGAGGGGGCGATGGGTTGTGAGTAACCCGAAAATTTCATTTATACTCACACACACACGCACACTTTTATCTCGTCGCCTGGGCATCGTAGCGGTGGCTGCCTTGCCCTCCGCTCAGAGAGCTGCTTTAATGTGCACCAACGGGCCCCAACGGAAAGTGCTGGGTATTTGTGTGTTCTTTTGATACTTTCTTCCTGTTTATTGTGACCGCTTGTCCCACCCTGTGTAATTTCAATTAATGTTTATTTAATCAGCAATACTACACTCGTGTGGTACTCTCTCTCTCTCTCTCTCTCTCATTATTATCAAATAAATCCTATTATTATTAATTATATTTCGGGTGTATTGGCAGCTCATTTTCCGCATATGCAAAGCCTAGGTTACTTATAGAGTGCTGGTAATAAGCTTGTACAGTAATTCAGTACACAGCAGAGTTATAAGATCTGCATTAACCACGTGTTTGTTTCATTCTGGGAAGATATACCATTCACCAGCCTTAGCTAAGTGTAGTATTTTCACAGTGGAGGCACCGCGCTACTAAATTGATTATTATCTTGGTTAATTATTTCTATTATCAATTATCACTAATATTGTCATTAGTGGCACTAGCCTACTAGTACACAGGAGGTTCAGCCAGCTCACCATTCCACCGCTGAGAACTCAGGATCCTGTTGCGCTATTGATTTGTATTGTAACACTTTAGTAACTGGTAGCATTAGGCTTTTGTCTTGTTTAAATGTGCTTGGCGTTGCCCGCCAGTGAAAAAGGGGTTACAAATAGCTTTACACTAGTCCAACTCACCGAGCGGGGGGGCGACGTCCCTCTTTGTCGGAGTCCCTCGTAAAAAGAGAGAGTGAACCACAGCTCCGCCTCTAAATACGTCACTGGGAAATATGACACCACCTCCGGTGGGCGTGTGCTTTCGCCCGGGACAGACGTTCCCTAACCATGCCGTTGTCCCGGGAAAATGGACCCGCCCATCTGTTGGATCGCCAGGTCTTTCTCCGGAAACACCGGATGACGACCCATTCGCCGGGGAGGTAGGAATGGAGAACCTTCTCAGCTGGGGTGGGGAGAGCAGCTGCCACCTGTTTGGGAGACTTGGGAGAGAGCAGAGGAGAGATTACAGCAGTGCTGTAGCATAGCATGCTCGTAAAGAGCGGTTTGGGGAAGAGCTCCCGGCGCAGGGCCCGTTCCCATGGTCGGAGGCCGTCCCATGACAATCTCAAAAGGACTAAGCCCTGCTCTGGAGTGTCTTTGTCGCACGCGCATGTACATAAGTACCAGAAGACGTAAGAAACTGTCTCTGTTGCCAGAGAGCACCAAAGTCCACGCCGAAAGCGTAGCGTGAATCCGTGTAGATGGTGACAGACCAGCCAGCTGCCAGCTCGCAGGCCGCAGAGAGGGCCGTGAGTTCAGCAGCCTGTGCAGAGAGGTGAGAGGGCAACGAGCTGCAATTAAGGCAAGCGGAGGCAGAGCAAACGGCCCAACCAACCTGACATTGGCCGGTGGTAAGACAGCGGGAAGCCGACCCATCCACAAAAAGGACAACGTCAGGGTTGGCAAGAGGAGTGGAGCTGAGATCAGGCCGAGGTGAACAAACAGCAGAGACAGCTGCAACGCAGTCGTGTGGTTCACCATCGTCTGGTGAGGGAAGAAGGGTGGCGGGGTTAAGGACAGTGCAACGTTTGACAGTGATGGTGGGCATGTCAAGGAGCACAGTGTTGTAACGTAGCCACCGGGCTGCGGACAGCTGTGACCTTTTCTGTTCAAGTAGGAGGAGCGGGACCGCATGGGGAACCAGGAGAGTAACGTCGGAGTACCCCACGATGTCTCGCGAGGCCATCACAGCCTTTTCAGCAGCAGCGACGGCTCGAAGGCAGCGAGGCAAGCCAGCCGCTACCGGGTCAAGTTTGGTGGAGAAGTAAGCCACAGGGCGCAGCTTGCAGTCCCCCATGAGACTGACTGCAAGAGGACGGAGATCATGCAGCCGTTGCGCTCATCCACAGTTTGAGTGAATGCTTGAACGGGCTCCGGATAGCCAAGAGTTGGTGCGATTTGGAGCTGGACTTTCAGTCACTCAAAGGCTTTAGTTGCCTCTGGGGTCCACAAGAGGACCTGTGAGGCGGGTGCATGAGAGTCAATGAGGGCCCGAAGGGGTTTGTCAAAGGTTGCAAATGCCGGAACGAACAAGCGACACAGTAGGAAGCCATGCCTAAGAACAGGGTATCTGCAGGTTTCACTAAGTTAATTTTAAGACTTTTTAAGACCTTTTTAATGCCACTTGGATCGGAATTTAAGACCAAGATCTACAACAAAATATATACATATGGTTGGTAAGCACTAACGCCCAACAGCTGAATATTTAACCATTTGATTCGCGCGAGTGCAGTTTTATCGAAATGGTTAAACAAATGTATGTTTTGTGACACGCTGATGTTGTAACCGCATTTCTTGACGTTCAGACCGAATATTTAAAGATTTGATTCGCGGAATTTCGCGCGATTGCAATCAGATAAGCTGAAGTCCTCCTCCATGTTGAAAAAGCTGCCAGAAACTACACGCTGCTGTGACTGGTTGATTCGCTGTGAGCATTTGATGACAAAACAACGAATCACAGCAGAGCGCGCAGCGGAGGTCCCTCCCCCCTCCATCTGGCCGATCAATTCTAGCATCAACTTTTCTTCTTCTTCTCTCGGCTGCTATTTTGTCATGACTTAGTTAGCA
Source organism: Lampris incognitus (assembly GCF_029633865.1). Classification (NCBI taxonomy): domain Eukaryota; kingdom Metazoa; phylum Chordata; class Actinopteri; order Lampriformes; family Lampridae; genus Lampris; species Lampris incognitus. The sequence continues at coordinate 641,100 of NW_026611451.1, forward strand.
TTTGTCCGCCAAATTCTGTATAGGCTATACCATTTAGCAATTAACCGCTCAGTAAAACCAACATCGGTATTCTTTTCGATAACTAGTTACATTAATATTACCTACAACCGTGAGTTGCAGGTAATATTGCCATGGTATCGCATCATCCAGGTCATTTCTTTGTCTATGGGGGATACATATTTGTTTTAATTACAGGGAATAGCATGCTATAGGTAACAGGTGCGCCTGATACGAACCTGGAATTCATGAAAATAGCATGTGTGTTAGAGTTTGTGGGAGACCCCAAGCGCACGACACCAGACAGAGATGGGGTTAGCCGAAAACTGGCGTACTTTATTCAAACATAGGAAGGCAATGAGCGACAAGGAAAAAACGGAAAGTCCAAGGGGGAAAAAAACTCGCGGGTAATCCAAACGGGAACAAGGCAGGATACTTCCACGGGGAAACCTTGCAAGGGAAAAACATGAACCAAGGCTGGGATGAGTTCGTAGAGAAAAGGACCGTGAGAGGAGAGTCGCCGCTACTGCGGGGAGGTAACAACACGAACTGACAACGGGCACGTGGGAGGCCACCAAACTTAAGCCCAGCCCTGATGACTAAGCCCGGCCCTGACGAGCCGATTGGCTGCCGGCGTGGGGTGGGCGGGCCACGGTGCGGGGTGGGCGAGCCATAACACTTGTTTCCCTTTTATTTTCTTTTTTTCCCCTCAAAATTCACTTAATCCTACCAAATGACCACTTCTATTAGTGCGAGACCGAGGGTGAACAGCCGCTTAATTGTCAGTGCACGACCTCATCTGGTTTCAATAGTACGCGTTTTAAATGATCCTTTTATCCTTTAAAGAATTCTGCTTACCCGTGCGATGAATCTCCCAGGGTTTTGCTGAGGGATCTCAGCGACACCGACCAAACGGACCACCCGCCTCTCCCTTTCTTCTTCTCAAACCTGGTGAGGTTATTGGGAGATCGGTGACTATGTCCTTGTCCCGAGATGATCGGTCAGCCGGTTGTCCGTCTGGCGGAGCGACGTGAGATCCCGCTTCTGACACCAAATTGTTGTGGATTTTCCTTTATCCTTTTAATGGGCTCTTGCCCCAGCAACCTCTGGGGAGAATAATCATGGGACAAATATTGAAGCAAACAGAGAATCTTTAATGCATCTGCAGATGGAGAGCCATAAGGCCACAGAGAGGTTCGTCTATGAGGATATGCTCTGCCTCTGAGCTGGAGATAGTGGTTTTTTATAGAACAGTCCGTCGCGTCATACACTATGTTTCCTGCGTCAACTAAGGTGTAATCTTAAAAAGGAATGAAGGAAACATCTACGTAAATCACGTTCTGTGCCTCGTGAGTGTCTGTACGCCTGTTGCACTTGTCTTTTGCTGTACCTGGCCGTTCCTGGGATGCGGCAACGGGGAGGCAAGCATAGTAACAGTTGCTATGTGGCCCCATGGAAGGTACGCATGAGAACAATTGGTATGTGTGTCTGCAGTGAGTGAGAAGTTTCATACACACAGACAAGTGGAAAACTACAGAGTACATACGGAGTGCATATGGAGAACATTTTGTACTCCACATACATCACCAACATCCTGCTCAGCTCTCCCCTTCTCAGCCTCCTCCTGCTCAGCTGCACCACTCTCCTCTCAGAGCCTCACCGCAGCCACATCGTGATGACACGACTGGTACGAATGACATTGCGAGCTACTTGGTGCGCCGAGAGCTTGTGAATTCCGGTCTCATCCAGTTCAACGAGCGCCCAGAAAATTATTGGGCGTGGAAGTCCTGTTTCTTCAACGCCATTGAAGGACTGAACTTAACTGCCAGCGAGGAGCTCGACCTCTTGACAAAGTCGTTAGGAAAAGAGTTCTCAGAGCACGTTAAAAGGATTTGCTATGTGCACGTCGCCGACCCTGTAGTGGGCCTACAACATGTCTGGGAACGCCTAGAAGAGTGCTCCCCTGAAGTGATCGAGAGAGCGCTCTTCGAGAGGATAGAGAACTTTCCAAAAATCGCTCAGAAAGACCCCGTAAAGTTGAGGGAGCTGGGAGACCTGCTGATGGAGTTAGACTCTGCTACGTGTGAGGGCTACCTGCCGGGGATCTCGTACCTGGACACCGCCAGGCGTGTCAACCCGATCGTTGAGAAGCTGCCACACAGTCTACAAGAGAGGTGGATAACTAAGGGTTCCCAGTACAAAGAGCAGCACTATGTCTCCCCCCCCCCCCATTCACCTTCTTCGCAGACTTCATCTGCAGCGAGGCACACAGAAGAAATGACCCCAGCTTTACTCTCCCTTCAGCTCCATCGAAAACGTCCAACAAGTCCTCCACAGTGTCCTCAAAACATGAGCGATCAGAAAAGGAATCAAGACACGCCAAAAGGCATGTCTCCACCCACAAGACAGAGGTCTCAACAAACCGCTCAGCTTCTCAGTCACGCAGTTCGAGCAGCAAGCCTGGCGACAAAGGGAAACAATGTCCCATCCATCAGAAGCGCCATCCTCTAAAGAAATGTCGAGGTTTTCGAAGCAAGTCTCTTGAGGAGCGCAAAGCCTTTCTGAAAGAGAATGGTGCCTGCTACAGGTGTTTCTCCTCCACAACTCACCTGGCGAAGAACTGTAAGGCAACTTTGAAGTGCAGCGAATGTGAGAGCGATGACCACATAGCGGCGCTCCACCCTGGACCTCCTCCACGGGACAAAAAAGACAAGGACCCCACCTCAGAGCATGGCGGGGAGAGTGAAGAGGAGGCGCCTCCACCAGCAGTCACCTCTAAATGCACAGCACACCCAGACAGAGCTAGTAACGTCTACATCGTCCTGGACGACCAGAGCAACAGATCTCTGGCGAGGTCTGATTTCTTCTACTTCATCCAAATCAGAGGTTCAGACTCACCGTACACCCTGCGTACATGTGCAGGAGTCACCGAGACATCTGGAAGAAGAGCCACAGGGTTCTTGGCGTAGTCGTTGGATGGAAAAAACAAGTGTGCTGCTTCCAACACTCATTGAGTGCAACCATATGCCTGACCATCGGTCAGAAATCCCGACCCCAGAAGCTGCACAGCACCACAGCCACCTGAAGTCCATCGCTCGCAGAATCCCTCGCCTGGACCCTGAAGCCCAGATCCTGATACTTCTGGGACGCCACATCCTTCAGGTTCACAAAGTCAGGGAGCAACGCAATGGTCCTCCCAGCGCCCCCTATGCCCAACGTCTAGACCTGGGTTGGGTGGTTACAGGGGACGTGTGCCTGGGTTCAGCCCACAAGCCAGCAGCTGTGACTCCCTATCGCACCAGCGTGCTCGAAAACGGAAGGCCATCTCTCCTCACTCCGTGCCCCAACCGTCTCCAGGTCAAGGAAAGGTTCCTCCTTACAGCATCAAACATGACACCCCAGTCCCTGATGACGACAAAGTGCGGCTTTCCATCGAAGATCGTCTGTTCCTGGAGTTCATGGACAGAGAGATGGTGATGGACGACACCAACAGCTGGGTGGCGCCTCTCCCATTCCGATCCCCTCGTCGACGGCTCCCTTACAATCGAGACCAAGCTCTCAGCAGACTTACCTCTCCCCGCCGCACCCTGGAAAGAAAGCCTAAGATGAAAGCCGACTTCGTCACACCTTCATGCAAAACATCTTTGATCGCGACCAGGCTGAGTTGGCCCCACCACTACCGGAGGGAAGTGAGTGCTGGTACTTACTTATCTTCAGCGTCTACCACCCTCAAAAGCCAGACAAGATCAGGGTTGTCTTCGATTCCAGCGCTCAACATCACGGCATCTCCCTGAACGATGTGCGTGCTACTTACCGGCCCGGATCTGAACAACAGCTTGCTGGGAGTCTTGCTGCGCTCCCGAAGAGAAACAGTGGCTGTCATAGCGGACATCGAGCAGATGTTTCACAGCTTCGTCGTTCGAGAAGACAACAGAGATTTCTTGTGTTTCCTGTGGTTCAACAACAACGACCCCAACCGAGAGATTGCCGAGTATCGCATGAAAGTCCACGTATTCGGCAACTCACCATCCCCAGCTGTCGCCATCTATGGACTTCACCGAGCAGCAGAACACAGCTCCAGGGAACACGGAATGGATGCCAAGCACTTAGTGGAACGCGACTTCTACGTCGACGACGGCCTCGCTCTGGCTGGGTTGCGTCCCGAGGGGCAGCCGTGAGTAGAGGGAGGAGTCGTTGGCAGCTTGACTGGAGGTGGCCACTTGCTGTGTATTTAGCATAGCAGCACACTCAGCTGCTCCCTCAACCTGTAGTGCGATGGTAATTGCTCTGGACAGCAGCAGATCGTCTTTTTCCAGCAGGAGAGTCTCACGCACCTTTGCGTTGTTGGTGTGTTCGATTAGCTGGTCGCGAACCATCTCGTCCTGAAGCGCGCCAAACTTGCATGAGCTAGCTAGCCCTCGCAAATTAGCTACGTACTGCCGCACAGACTCACCAGGCAGTTGGTGTCGCTGACGGAATATAAATCGCCGAAGGAGGGCACTCTGTGGAGCACCGAAATGGGTGCTCATAAGTCCCACAGCTTCGTCAAAGTTTGTGACGTTCCCCAGAGTCCCGAGCACACGATGACCCTCTGCTCCCAAGCAGTGTAGCAACAGAGCCGTCTTCCTAGCCTGGCTCACGTCGTCGAGCCCTGAGGCGATGATGTAATTTTCAAAACTATGTAGCCAGCGAGTCCATGGTACCGGAGGCTCGCCAGGTAACGCCAGGAAGGGGGCAGGTGGTGGGAGAGAGATATCAGCCATCCTCGTCGCCAATATTGTATTGAGAAATCACGTCAGGACACAGCGCTGTCGCTCGACACAACCTCTACGTTGCATTCTTTATTTAGACTGACACAGCATCACAGGCAGACCCGATCAAACAACCCAGAGCCCGCAGGCATCACCAAGCGATCCCAGCACAATAGAACAGCACCAAATCAAATGCAGCACTGTCGATGTGTGCAGACATAACAAGGGGCTTACCAGCGTTTCCCATTGGAAGTAACAACCCCTTTCAGCCCGCGATTTAGCAAACACCGTTCACATGTGTCGCACCGGGCATTCATGCAGCATAAGCCTCGGTTTGTAGCTAAGAGCCGTTCACAATGTGCTGCACGAGGCCTACCTACACATGTAGCCTGAGCCTCGAATGTTGCTAGTGCTAGCTAACGTTAGCTAGTACAAGAAGTGAATCTCTTGTGCTGCTTAGCTTACGGGTGCTTAATAGTGACGAGCATAATCGTTCAATAAACATTAGGCTCACATGCATCGAAACTGACGATATTAAATGATTCCAAGTAGAAAATTCAACAAGCCAACTAGCTAGATAGCATTTTTCCTTGGCGTGGGACTGACAAGCTAGCATAAGCTAACGTGAGCTAGTGAAAATTCGCACACATTAAAATGTATCTGGATGTAACGTTACATGTATATAGACATCTCCGATATCGTTATGCAAGCAGGTGAGCGGCTAACGTTAAACCGGAATTAAGCAAGCGAGACTGTGTGGCTAGCTAGAATTAGCAGGCCCCGTTTATAGAAGCTAGCAGCAGGTCTGTCTTCTAACGTCAGGCGTAGCCAATCGCTCGGTTGGTTGTCGGTGTGATAACGTGGCAATATTCGCTAACTTTTTAAAAAAAAAAAATATTCGCTAACTAAACGTTAGCTAGCTTATGCTAGCTAGTCGTTTCCTAGCCAGGCTAGCTAGCTATGAACGTATAAACTGCCGTGCGATAACGTTATAATTAGCTTTAATCAGTCACTTAAAAATCACACCCGAGTGTGCCAAAATGTTACAAAAACATGTCGATATTCAATGTTTACTGGGGTTTTTCGCGCTTCGGCTCACTTCTTACCGAGAAATTGGCACTTGGCACAAGTTGGCCGTGAACTTGACTTCTCCTCAGGGCTCCAAGCAGTGAAAAGAAAAATGGCATAAAATCAAGAGATTTTGAGAACCAAAGTTTGGCTACGTCAGTAGTCACGTGACATACTGGATGGAAAAATAGTCTTTGGTTTTAAGTCAGTCAAATACATTGAACCAATGAGGCCCTGATTTCCATTGAATTAAAGTGAGTTTAATACATATATAGACCCAAAATATCATAAATACAATTATATCGGGTCCAATCAAATAAAAAACACGCTTTAATTGAATGGCAGCATATGATCACTTTTTACTGTGTGGATGCAAACAGTGAAACTTATGTAACCCCTTTTTCACTGGCGTGTGAAGTAATACTTGGGGTAGTATTGGTCGAGGATCAATGATCACACCGGGTTAGAGAACTCAGGATTAATCGTGGCTCAGTAGGCAGACGTAATAACCATACGTGGTAGTGGTGTAACCATAATAACAGTCCGGGTAGTACATAACACCTAGTGTAGTTCCAGTGGATATACATGGCATTTATATCACTACAACCAGCTGCACTGATGTTTGCTCGGGAGCTACAGACGCCTGTGGATCTGGTCTTTGGCAAGCCGCCAAACCCACCAGTACGAGTGCCGCCGGGCCAGGACTATGTAGACGCACTACAGGACCGGATGGAGGCTCCTCATCAGCTGGCTCCAGAGAATATGGCTTCTGCAGGGGAAAGGCAGAAGAGAGCCTATGATGTACGTTGCCACCGCAAAGAGTACCAGCAGGGGGACAACGTATGGGTGTATAACCCACGGCGAACGAAGGGACGGTCCCCAAAGCTGAACAGCAACTGGGAGGGGCCCTGCCTCATCCTGAAGAGGATCTCAGAGGTCATCTATAGAGTGAAGCTCCACAGCCGCCCTCGGATAGTCATCCTTCACCAAGATCGCCTCGCACCTTACTTAGTACAGACCAGGCTACCGGGGTCCAGGGAGGGGGTAAGGACACTGCTGGATCAAAGCCAACCTCCCTGGATGTCAGCAAGGAGCTACCATTAGAGCATCTTGTTTTGGGCCAGGGAGGGGGCGGGGACACTGGGTTTACAGAGCTGCCCTCCCTGGCCAGGAATGGAAACAGCGGTGACGTCGAAGTCGACGGTGGGGGCTCAGACCCAGCGGATGCAGAGCCGCCCCCGTCATCCATCAGCAGCCCGCGGCAAGGAGCAGCCCGGGATGGGAGAGGTGCTCGGCGGAAGAAACCCTCATGGTGGATGGACCCATCCACATGGGATTTGGGTTAGGCCAACGGGACGTTGGTCTTTCAAGGAAGGAGGCAGTGTGGCGAATTCAACTAGAGTGTTCCTGCTCCAAGTTCATTTGCATGTTACCCACGATGCAACTGAAATGTCGATGTTTTGGTTATGTTGTGGGCTATTGAACACGTTAAAAACGGGCATATCTGTTACAGATAGCGGGGATGCGGTGCAAGGTGATGGGGACGTTACGAGAGAAGTTGATTAGACAACATGCTATTTCCCACCATGAGGGTAAAGAGTAGGCAAATAGATAAGGTCGCTTCTGTGGCCAAGAAAAGGATCAAGCTGAGACCAAAACGAATTTGTGACTGTTATGACTAGCTTGGCTTGCGGTCATTAAAAGCTTGCTTGCTAACTCTGAAAGGTTTGCTGAGAAGTCCATTATTTGACCACGTGGAAATATCATCATGTTAATTTTATGTCAACCCATTTGGCCCCGTTACACTGGGAGGAGCCATTGCATATGAAGCCCCTGCCCCCCCCCAAAAAAAAAAAAACAAACAAAAACAAAACAAAAATAAAAAATGATGTCAGTCATTTATTTGCGACTGTTGTGCGGACTGTGTGTGTTGAGCAGCGACCCCCGGTACACCCTTGTTACAGTCGTTTTTGCTGACCCGGAGGTTGTACTGTCAAGCAAGCGCCACAAACAACGCGCGCGGACAGCCTGGACACGGCAGCACTGGCACATCCTACAAGATTAATAAAGTGTGAGTATTAATCATATACGTTTTGATGCAAGCTGTGGCTTGCCCCTTTAAGGAGAGGGCTTAGTGGGTATTGTGTGTGTGTGGGGGGGGGTGATGTAGACGCAGCCGTGTGTGTGTGTGTGTGTGTGTGTGTGTCTGTGTATTTTCTGTTTGTAGCCGCAGCCGCGGAGACGCTAGTTTGCCGACAAATAGGAAGGTAGCCACCGTTACCAGTGATGATTTGTATGCATCACAGGGAGGGAGGGAGGCTGCCGTGTGTTAAATGGGACTGCAGTGCAGTGCAGTGGCCGGCCCGTTCTCCACCGCGGAGTTGGTCCGGACTCTTTATGAAGTTGTTACCAGCTACGAGCCAGGCTAAGCTAAATAGACTAGCGAGACACCCACCGGAGGCTTCCAACTACGGTTCGGAGCCGCGACGCTGGAGAGGTAACAGTACTAGACGTGCTGCTGCACTAGACGTTTTGTTGTTTTGTTGTGTTAAGTTACAAGTAAAGCTGAGCGTCGCTGTGTAAGTTAGCTTTTACCTAATCAACGTTAGCCAACTTGCTAAGTAGGCTGTTGCTCTGCGTGCGCGTTTTCATTTTTGGGGTAGCATGCGGCGATAGCTTTTGTTAAAAAGCATGCTAATTTGCCCTGGGAATCAGTGGAGGCTGATGGAAGTGCCCCATTTGTATCTTAACTGTCATCTTCTTCTCTCTATAGACACTGTGGGACCTGAGCATGACCCAAACAGACCTCACCTACGATGCAGTCCCAGGTAGACCAGTATAGTATGGTCTATAATAGCAGATCATGATCCAGCTCAAGGTTATTGTAGTTCACTAAAACTGAACTAAAACCAGGTGTGAAAAGAGAAGAAAAAAAAACAAAAAAAAAACGTTTCAGTTCACTGAAATAAAAATAAAACTTGACTTTAGAGGAGCAAGAAGAGGAAGCGAGTGAAGGCAGAGCCGAAGATCAAATGGTGGAAGTTGAAGAAGGAAAACTGTTGTGTGGAGTTCAGGCAGGGGTTAAGACAGGCACTGGGTGGATAGTGGAGAGTTGCCGGACGGCTGGGCAACCACTGCAGAAATAGTGAGGGAGACAGCTAGGAAGGTACTTGGTGTGTCGGCAGGACAGAGGAAGGAAGACAAGGAGACTTGGTGGTGGAGTGAGGAAGTACAGCAAAGTATACAGAAGAAGAGGTTGGCAAAGAAGAAATGGGATAGTCAGAGAGATGAAGAAAGTAGACAGGAGTACAAGGAGACACAGCGTAAAGCTAAGAGAGGTGGCAAAGGCAAAAGGCGTATGGTGAGTTGTATGACAGGTTAGACACTAAGGAAGGAGAAAAGGACTTGTACCGATTGGCTAGACAGAGGGACCGAGCTGCAAAGGATGTGCAGCAGCTTAGGGTGATGAAGGATAGAGATGGAAATGTGCTGACGAGCGAAGAGAGTGTGCTGAGAAGGTGGAAGGAGTACATTGGGGGGCTGATGAATGAAGAAAATGAGAGAGAGAGAGCAGGTTGGATGATGTGGGGATAGTGAATCAGGAAGTGCAGTGGATTAGCAAGGAGGACGTGAGGGCAGCTATGAAGAGGATGAAGAGTGGCAAGGCAGTTGGTCCTGATGACATACCTGTGGAGGCATGGAGATGTTTAGGAGAGATGGCAGTGGGGTTTTTAACTAGATTGTTTAACTCAAACTTGGAAAGGGAGAGGATGCCTGAGGAGTGGAGAAGAAGCATACCGGTACCGATTTTCAAGAACCAGGGCGATGTGCAGAACTGTAGCAACTACAGAGGTATAAAGTTGATCAGCCACAGCATGAAGATTTGGGAAAGAGTAATCGAAGCTAGGTTAAGAGGAGGAGAGGTGACGATTAGCGAGCGGCAGTATGGTTTCATGCCACGAAAGAGCACCACAGATGCGATGTTTGCTTTGAGAATGTTGATGGAGAAGTATAGAGAAGGCCAGAAGGAGTTACATTGTGTCTTTGTAGATTTAGAGAACGCATAAGCCAGGGTGCCGAGAGAGGAGATGTGGTATTGTATGAGGAAGCCGGGAGTTGCCGAGAAGTATGTAGGAGTGGTGCAGGATATGCACGTGGAAGTGTGACAGTGGCGAGGTGACAGATGGGTTCAAGGTGGAGGTGGGATTACATCAAGAATCGGCTCTGAGCCCCTTCTTGTTTGCAATGGTGATGGACAGGTTGACGGATGAGATCAGGCAGGAGTCTCCATGGACGATGATGTTCGCGGATGACATTGTGATCTGTGGCGAGAGTAGGGTGCAGGTGGAGGAGAGCCTGGAGATGTGGAGGTATGCACTGGAGGGAAGAGGAATGAAAGTCAGTAGGAGCAAGACGGAATACCTGTGTGTGAAAGAGAGGGAAGACAGTGGAATGGTCACGAGTGGAGGTGACGAAGGCATATGACTTTAAATACTTGGGGTCAACAGTCCAAAGTAACGGGGAGTGCAGGAGAGAGGTGAAGAAGAGAGTGCAGGTAGGGCGGAGAAGAGTGTCAGGAGTGATTTGCGACAGAAGGGTGCCAGCAAGAGTTAAAGGGAAGGTTTACAAGATGGTTGTGAGACCAGCTACGTTGTATGGTTTGGAGACAGTGGCACTGACGAAAAGACAGCAGGAGGCGGAGCTGGAGGTGGCAGAGTTGAAGACGCTAAGGTTTTCACTGGGAGTGACGAAGAAGCACAGGATTAGGCACGATTATATTAGAGGGACCGCTCAAGTCGGACGGTTTGGAGACAAAGCAAGAGAGGCAAGATTGAGATGGCTTGGACATGTGTGGAGGAGAGATGCTGATTATGGAGCTGCCAGGGAAGAGAAGAAGAGGAAGGCCAAAGAGGAGGTTTATGGATGTGGTGAGGGAAGACATGCAGGTGGCTGGTGTGACAGAGGAAGACGCAGAAGACAGGAAGAAATGGAAACGGATGATCCGCTGTGGCGACCCCTAACGGGAGCAGCCGAAAGTAGTAGATCTATGTCATATGTACATTATTTACAATTAGTTCATAAGTCATTCATAATTCATGTGTGATTTCGTCATTCCTAGGTTATGTGCAGCTATTTACATGCAGTTATGTAGCCTACAATTATTATTTACATGCAGTCATGTGCAGTTATTTACATATGTTATGTAGTTATGTCATAGACATGTGATAACATTTTATAATTTATGCAATGTTTATTGAAACATTCTTTCTCTGTATTGCCCCCCTATACAGTTTTACAAAAAGGTTTGAATTCTCAAAGTTCTTCAGTAAAGTTCCTCAACTTGGACTGGGACTCTGTATTTCTTTGGGATTCTTCATGTTGGCTATCTGTCCGCCTGTCTATACATGGACACAAATACGTAGGACAGAATAGGCGGTCTTCTCGTTCCCCCCCGCCGTTTAAAGAAAAAAAAATGTGTGTCTTTTTCTATCTTATTCCTCAAGGGTTAAAACCTCAACTAGGGCTTCTTGTTACCTTTCCAGGGTACAAGCCACAACTAGGGTTACCTGGCAGAATTCGGGTTTGAGGTTAAGATTGGGGTTAAGCCAGGGGAAAGGGTACCCCCATCCGGCCACTCGTCAGGCGCTGGCATAATAGGTGTACGTTATGTACAGTAGATTGGATGATTGTATGACCGCCTGGCCAGCAGGTGGAGTCATGGAGGCACCAATCTCAGTAATATGAGGCGCATAGATGACGTCGGCATGCAGCGCAGGCGATTCTGAACGGTGCAAATAAACGAAGCACATGGCTGCATGGAGTTGAGCTCCCGAAAAATACAAGAGTTAATTAAATGCGATAAAGTGGAAACGGTTAATTTAAATGCGATAAAGTGGAAACGTTGTAGAACCAGCATCATCACAGCTCAGTACTGCACGTGTACAGCACGTGTACAGCCAGTGTATGGTCCCACAGCTGTGGTCAGCATCACGTCATTCAGCACGCTGTTGTTCATCTAGCTGTGTGTACAGCTAGCCGTGTATCAGTCAACCAAACGACCAGCTTATGTTAGCTCATGTACAGTTTGGAAACAGCTAATGTTAGCTTGTGTACAGGAGGAAATACATTGTCAACGAACATTTGTGTCATCTCGTCATTTATGGTTGGCGTTCACAACGCCGCTAAATCTCAACAATTGCGACAGATAGTAAATCTGTGTCAGTCCAAACGTTTGTAGTTCAAACGTTTACAATAGGTTAGAAATTTAAAACCGCATTCCCAAATAAATTGGAATTAACCTTGTACACTGTCAATCAACAAGATGTTTAGATGGCGGCCACCTTCTTCAGGCGAGGGCTTAGACTTTTCACGACCGGGCGGCATCTCGGTGGCCTTCTAAGGCTCGTAAAAATCAAATTAACAATGGAAAAAATAGCCAACATTAATCCAACTCACCGAACAGCGGGCAACGTAGCTCTGTGCCGGACTCCATCGAAAAGAGAGAATGAGGCTCCGCCTCTTAATATATACTGGGAAATATGACACCACTTCCGGTAGATGTCACGCTCTCCACAAAAGGCGGCCCCCCACGCCGTTGTCACGGGAAACGTGACGCGACATCCGGCAAACGCGCGCCCTCCCCATAGACGGAAAAAAACAGAAAGGGGGAGAAAAAAAGAAAAAAAAAAGACAAAAGGGGACAGTGTGTTTTTTCCAGAGACGGGTTCGGGTTAGAGTTATAGGACCGTGTGTCCGAGGAAAGTGACGTGTTGTTGACAAAATTGGAGTTTGGAGAGAGTAGCTTGGTGACCTTCTTGGGCCAGATGGCGTAAGAGAGAGACCGAGTCACAGCTGCACTGCGTTGTGGTGGGGGCACAAAGCAGGAGGTCGTCGACGTACTGCCATAGGGTTGAGCCGCGCGTCAGCGTAAGTGTGCTAAGGCTGTCTCGAAGCGCCCCGTTGTAGATCGTGGGGCTTTCACAATAGCCCTGACACAGCCTTGTCCATGTGTAAGGCCGACCGTCAAATAGGAACGCAAACCAGAACAGGGACGCTGAAGAAAGCGTTGGCATGGTCCACAACGGCAAACCGCCGTGCAGAAGGGGGAACCTGAGACATAAGGGTGTAGGGATTGGGGACGCAGGGCGTGCGGGCCCTGACAGCTGCATTTACTGCCTGAAGGTCTTGAACGAATCTCCATTCAGTGGGCTGTCCGGGTGGGCGTATCTTCTTCACGGGGAAGATGGGAGTGGAAACCGGGGAGGTGGGCCAAGGGACAATTATGCCCTTGACACGCAAGGCATTGAATACAGGGCAGATGCCATTAACCGCTTCCGGTTTCAAAGGGTACTGAGGTTGGTGGGGACGGAAGTCGGATTTCGGGGTAATGATGACGGGCTCACAATTACGTATGAGACCTACATCCTATTTCCCGTCAGCCCAAAGATGGGAGGGGATGTTGTGAAGCTGCGGAGCAAGTGCAGTGTGTGTGTGTGTGCCAGTGTATGGGCCTCAGTCACTGACGGTGAGGGGGCGGACAGAGCCAACATTCGTGACGTCACCGCAACGGTGGCGCTGACGTCTACCCGGTATAATTTTAGTGAGGGGGACCAGTCGCGTGAAGAGTCGGCGGGAAGCCAATCTGACGCCAGAGAAGCTTGTCGCGCGAGTGGACCCGTATCTGTCCACTGGGAACCCCGTGGTTTTACCAAGGAGACGTGCGGGACCGAGTCATCAACCGAAAACAACGCAGTTTGGTCGTTGTCTAATGTACACGTGACATGAGCGGTGCAGTGTAGGTTGTCCGCTGTCATGTAGGTCGATGCGTCCCCTGTTGTGGTGTGTGAGCAAGGGAGCAGAGCCACTGTGTGTATTGGGAGGCGGTAGGAGCCCACATGTAGACCCGTAGAGGGAGGGCGGGGTTATGTGTATGCAAAAAAATATTCGCTGCTGGTAACGAAGTGATGTACAGCCCTGATGAGGTGGAAACAACAGAGATGCCCAGTTGGATCATGCCATCTCCATCCAGCAAATTAAATGGGCAGTTATCAGAAATTAAAACAGGCAATTTTGTTGATGAGCTGTCATCCAGGCAAACAAGCGCACAGGAACGGATAATGGCTCCGTGACACACGTACCACTCGCAACAGTGGAGAGGACCGTTTGGCCGCTCCGTGTTAACCGTGGCCGGCCGATAGGCGGTTCTCACCACCGTTCGTGTGGCTCCCGTGTCTAACAAGAAAGGCAGCTCAGCATTTGCAAGACGCAAGGTTATCATTGGCAGTTTTCGGAAAGCTAGCTCATGAGATACATACTGTCCAACTGGGGAAGCTAACAGCAAAGCAGAGTCTTCATTGCAAATCAGTGTATTTGGTTGTGTCTGTGCATTCATACGACCTGATGTGGCAGCAGATGTGTCCAGGACCCCCACCTCCTCCTCCCGTGTCGCCTGTCAGTCCGAACCCCGGTATGAGCCTCCCCGTGGGGCCCACTGGTTGTGAGGTCCGTTGCTCCATCCTTGGCCTCTTCTGCGCCTTTGGTTGATGCCCTTGACGGAGTGGACAGTCTTCAGCCCAGTGACCGGGCTGGCCACATGTGAAGCAGCAGTCGTCACCCGGTTGGGGGCCGCTGGGCTGGGCGTGTTGTCACGGGTTCTGACATCGTGAACGGTCCCCGGGTCTGTCCTGTTGCACAGGTTAGTAGGGTGAAGGAAGCCGCTGCGGCACCATGGAGGAGAGAGAGAGAGGTGCGATGTTTGTCCTGAGCCTGCCTTGCCTTCTGTACTTCTTCCTTTTTCTGCATTTGATCGTGGGCATGATCAGCATGTCTCAGCAAGTCTTCCAGTCGTCTCTTTCCGTATCCTACGCAGTGTGTTTCTATGGCTTTCCTAACTCCGTCCTGCAGGCCGGCCAGGAAATGTTTGCAGAGGTGAGTTTCCCATTGGCCCCTCGCCGTGGACGGGGGAGAGAGAATTGGTGGCGGTTGGGGTGTTGGTGGTGGTGGTGGTGTCAGACGGGGTGTCGGTGGTGGTCCCAGGATCGGTCTCATGGCGCCGCGTTGTTGGACAGGTTGTTGGACGCACCCGGAGTCGTCAGAGGGGTGTCCCAGAGACATCGCTATGAGCTGCGGATATAAGGAAGACAAAAGGAGAGAGAGAGGCTGGCTGCCATGTGAGTATGGCGGAGGGGTGGATGTCAGAGATGGAATAGGAGAGGTGTGTGAGAACGGGTCTTTGGTTGATACGTGAGCTGTCGTATCTCTGTCTTTACCGAGTCGTCGCTGCGCGTCACAGTCCTCTGTAGCCTTTTTCTTTCCCTACTTTCACACTCTTTCTCCCACATTCCCAAAATTCTTTCTTGCTCTGCCATATACTCTAACCATGTTGTAGGAATCTTTTTCCTTTCTAAGACCTTCGCTTTTCCCTTTTCCATGGACTGTCGGACTTTCATTAGTTTATTCTTGCTCAAAGTTCCTTCAACAGGAAACCCATGATCCTGCATCCAGTCTAAAACATATTTTACCGAGTCTTCACCATATTTCCTTATCACTCATTATCTGATAGATCGGACCCTCCATATTTATCGGGGGCAGTACCTTGTTTCCCTTTTATTTTCTTTTTTTCCCCTCAAAATTCACTTGATCCTTCCAAATGACCACTTCTATTAGTGCGAGACCGAGGGTGAACAGCCGCTTAATTGTCAGTGCACGACCTCATCTGGTTTCAATAGTACGCGTTTTAAATGATCATTTTATCCTTTAAAGAATTCTGCTTACCCGTGCGATGAATCTCCCAGGGTTTTGCTGAGGGATCTCAGCGACACCGAACAAACGGACCACCCGCCTCTCCCTTTCTTCTTCTCAAACCTGGTGAGGTTATTGGGAGATCGGTGACTATGTTCTTGTCCCGAGATGATCGGTCAGCCGGTTGTCCGTCTGGCGGGGCGACGTGAGATCCCGCTTCTGACACCAAATTGTTGTGGATTTTCCTTTATCCTTTTAATGGGCTCTT
The DNA here is from genome assembly GCF_029633865.1 of Lampris incognitus. NCBI lineage: Eukaryota > Metazoa > Chordata > Actinopteri > Lampriformes > Lampridae > Lampris > Lampris incognitus. The sequence goes on from NW_026611451.1 coordinate 656,925, forward strand.
GCCCCAGCAACCTCTGGGGAGAATAATCATCGGACAAATATTAAAGAAAACAGAGAATCTTTAATGCATCTGCAGATGGAGAGACATAAGGCCACACAGAGGTTTGTCTGTGAGGATATGCTCTGCCTCTGAGCTGGAGATAGTGGTTTTTCATAGAACAGTCCGTCGCGTCATACACTATGTTTCCTGCGTCAACTAAGGTGTAATCTTACAAAGGAATGAAGGAAACATCTACGTTAATCACGTTCTGTGCCTCGTGAGTGTCTGTACGCCTGTTGCACTTGTCTTTTGCTGTACCTGGCCGTTCCTGGGATGCGGCAACGGGGAGGCAAGCATAGTAACAGTTGCTATGTGGCCCCATGGAAGGTACGCATGAGAACAATTGGTATGTGTGTCTGCAGTGAGTGAGAAGTTTCATACACACAGACAAGTGGAAAACTACAGAGTACATACGGAGTGCATATGGAGAACATTTTGTACTCCACATACATCACCAACATCCTGCTCAGCTCTCCCCTTCTCAGCCTCCTCCTGCTCAGCTGCACCACTCTCCTCTCAGAGCCTCACCGCAGCCACATCGTGATGACACGACTGGTACGAATGACATTGCGAGGTACTTGGTGCGCCGAGAGCTTGTGAATTCCGGTCTCATCCAGTTCAACGAGCGCCCAGAAAATTATTGGGCATGGAAGTCATCTTTCTTCAACGCCATTGAAGGACTGAACTTAACTGCCAGCGAGGAGCTCGACCTCTTGACAAAGTCGTTAGGAAAAGAGTTCTCAGAGCACGTTACAAGGATTCGCTATGTGCACGTCGCCGACCCTGTAGTGGGCCTACAACATGTCTGGGAACGCCTAGAAGAGTGCTCCCCTGAAGTGATCGAGAGAGCGCTCTTCGAGAGGATAGAGAACTTTCCAAAAATCTCTCAGAAAGACCCCGTAAAGTTGAGGGAACTGGGAGACCTGCTGATGGAGTTAGACTCTGCTAAGTGTGAGGGCTACCTGCCGGGGCTCTCGTACCTGGACACCGCCAGGGGTGTCAACCCGATCGTTGAGAAGCTGCCACACAGTCTACAAGAGAGGTGGATAACTAAGGGTTCCCAGTACAAAGAGCAGCACCATGCCCCCCCCCATTCACCTTCTTCGCAGACTTCCTCTGCAGCGAGGCACACAGAAGAAACGACCCCAGCTTTACTCTCCCTTCAGCTCCCTCGAAAACGTCCAACAAGTCCTCCACAGGGTTCTCAAAACATGAGCGATCAGAAAAGGAATCAAGACACGCCAAAAGGCATGTCTCCACCCACAAGACAGAGGTCTCAACAAACCGCTCAGCTTCTCAGTCACGCAGTTCGAGCAGCATGCCTGGCGACAAAGGGAAACAATGTCCCATCCATCAGAAGCGCCATCCTCTAAAGAAATGTCGGGGTTTTCGAAGCAAGTCTCTTGAGGAGCGCAAAGCCTTTCTGAATGAGAATGGTGCCTGCTACAGGTGTTGCTCCTCCACAACTCACTTGGCGAAGAACTGTAAGGCAACTTTGAAGTGCAGCGAATGTGAGAGCGATGACCACATAGCGGCGCTCCACCCTGGACCTCCTCCACGGGACAAAAAAGACAAGGACCCCACCTCAGAGCATGGCGGGGAGAGTGAAGAGGAGGCGCCTCCACCAGCAGTCACCTCTAAATGCACAGCACACCCAGACAGAGCTAGTAACGTCTACATCGTCCTGGACGACCAGAGCAACAGATCTCTGGCGAGGTCTGATTTCTTCTACTTCATCCAAATCAGAGGTTCAGACTCACCGTACACCCTGCGTTGCGTACATGTGCAGGAGTCACCGAGACATCTGGAAGAAGAGCCACAGGGTTCTTGGCGGAGTCGTTGGATGGAAAAAACAAGTGTGCTGCTTCCAACACTCATTGAGTGCAACCATATGCCTGACCATCGGTCAGAAATCCCGACCCCAGAAGCTGCACAGCACCACAGCCACCTGAAGTCCATCGCTCGCAGAATCCCTCGCCTGGACCCTGAAGCCCAGATCCTGATACTTCTGGGACGCCACATCCTTCAGGTCCACAAAGTCAGGGAGCAACGCAATGGTCCTCCCAGCGCCCCCTATGCCCAACGTCTAGACCTGGGTTGGGTGGTTATAGGGGACGTGTGCCTGGGTTCAGCCCACAAGCCAGCAGCTGTGACTTCCTATCGCACCAGCGTGCTCGAAAACGGAAGGCCATCTCTCCTCACTCCGTGCCCCAACCGTCTCCAGGTCAAGGAAAGGTTCCTCCTTACAGCATCAAACATGACACCCCAGTCCCTGATGACGACAAAGTGGGGCTTTCCATCGAAGATCGTCTGTTCCTGGAGTTCATGGACAGAGAGATGGTGATGGACGACACCAACAGCTGGGTGGCGCCTCTCCCATTCCGATCCCCTCGTCGACGGCTCCCGAACAATCGAGACCAAGCTCTCAGCAGACTTACCTCTCCCCGCCGCACCCTGGAAAGAAAGCCTAAGATGAAAGCCGACTTCGTCACACCTTCATGCAAAACATCTTTGATCGCGACCAGGCGGAGTTGGCCCCAACACTACCGGAGGGAAGTGAGTGCTGGTACTTACTTATCTTCGGCGTCTACAACCCTCAAAAGCCAGACAAGATCAGGTTTGTCTTCGATTCCAGCGCTCAACATCACGGCATCTCCCTGAACGATGTGCGTGCTACTTACCGGCCCGGATCTGAACAACAGCTTGCTGGGAGTCTTGCTGCGCTCCCGAAGAGAAACAGTGGCTGTCATAGCGGACATCGAGCAGATGTTTCACAGCTTCGTCGTTCGAGAAGACAACAGAGATTTCTTGTGTTTCCTGTGGTTCAACAACAACGACCCCAACCGAGAGATTGCCGAGTATCGCATGAAAGTCCACGTATTCGGCAACTCACCATCCCCAGCTGTCGCCATCTATGGACTTCACCGAGCAGCAGAACACAGCTCCAGGGAACACGGAATGGATGCCAAGCACTTAGTGGAACGCGACTTCTACGTCGACGACGGCCTCGCTCTGGCCTCGACTAGCTAGCTTATGCTAGCTAGTCGTTTCCTAGCCAGGCTAGCTAGCTATGAACGTATAAACTGCCGTGCGATAACGTTATAATTAGCTTTAATCAGTCACTTAAAAATCACACCCGAGTGTGCCAAAATGTTACAAAAACATGTCAATATTCAATGTTTACTGGGGTTTTTCGCGCTTCGGCTCACTTCTTACCGAGAAATTGGCACTTGGCACAAGTTGGCCGTGAACTTGACTTCTCCTCAGGGCTCCAAGCAGTGAAAAGAAAAATGGCATAAAATCAAGAGATTTTGAGAACCAAAGTTTGGCTGCGTCAGTAGTCACGTGACATACTGGATGGAAAAATAGTCTTTGGTTTTAAGTCAGTCAAATACATTGAACCAATGAGGCCCTGATTTCCATTGAATTAAAGTGATTTTAATACATATATAGACCCGAAATATCATAAATACAATTATATCGGGTCCAATCAAATAAAAAACACGCTTTAATTGAATGGCAGCATATGATCACTTTTTACTGTGTGGATGCAAACAGTGAAACTTATGTAACCCCTTTTTCACTGGCGGGTGAAGTAATACTTGGGGTAGTATTGGTCGAGGATCAATGACCACACCGGGTTATAGAACTCAGGTTTAATCGTGGCTCAGTAGGCAGACGTAATAACCATACGTGGTAGTGGTGTAACCATAATAACAGTCCGGGTAGTACATAACACCTAGTGTAGTTCCAGTGGATATACATGGCGTTATATCACTACAACCAGCTGCACTGATGTTTGCTCGGGAGCTACAGACGCCTGTGGATCTGGTCTTTGGCAAGCCGCCAAACCCACCAGTACGATTGCCGCCGGGCCAGGACTATGTAGACGCACTACAGGACCGGATGGAGGCTCCTCATCAGCTGGCTCCAGAGAATATGGCTTCTGCAGGGGAAAGGCAGAAGAGAGCCTATGATGTACGTTGCCACCGCAAAGAGTACCAGCAGGGGGACAACGTATGGGTGTATAACCCACGGCGAACGAAGGGACGGTCCCCAAAGCTGAACAGCAACTGGGAGGGGCCCTGCCTCATCCTGAAGAGGATCTCAGAGGTCATCTATAGAGTGAAGCTCCACAGCCGCCCTCGGATAGTCATCCTTCACCAAGATCGCCTCGCACCTTACTTAGTACAGACCAGGCTACCGGGGTCCAGGGAGTGGGTAAGGATACTGCTGGATCAAAGCCAACCTCCCTGGATGTCAGCAAGGAGCTACCATTAGAGCACCTTGTTTTGGGCCAGGGAGGGGGCGGGGACACTGGGTTTACAGAGCTGCCCTCCCTGGCCAGGAATGGCAACAGCGGTGACGTCGACGTCGACAGTGGGGGCTCAGACCCAGCGGATGCAGAGCCGCCGCCGTCATCCATCAGCAGCCCGCGGCAAGGAGCAGCCCGGGATGGGAGAGGTGCTCGGCGGAAGAAACCCTCATGGTGGATGGACCCATCCACATGGGATTTGGGTTAGGCCAACGGGACGTTGGTCTTTCAAGGAAGGAGGCAGTGTGGCGAATTCAACTAGAGTGTTCCTGCTCCAAGTTCATTTGCATGTTACCCACGATGCAACTGAAATGTCGATGTTTTGGTTATGTTGTGGGCTATTGAACACGTTAAAAACGGGCATATCTGTTACAGATAGCGGGGATGCGGTGCAAGGTGATGGGGACGTTACGAGAGAAGTTGATTAGACAACATGCTATTTCCCACCATGAGGGTAAAGAGTAGGCAAATAGATAAGGTCGCTTCTGTGGCCAAGAAAAGGATCAAGCTGAGACCAAAACGAATTTGTGACTGTTATGACTAGCTTGGCTTGCGGTCATTAAAAGCTTGCTTGTTAACTCTGAAAGGTTTGCTGAGAAGTCCATTATTTGACCACGTCAAAATATCATCATGTTAATTTTATGTCAACCCATTTGGCCCCGTTACACTGGGAGGAGCCATTACATATGAAGCCCCTGCCCCTCCCCCCCAAAAAAAACAAACAAAAACAAAACAAAAATAAAAAATGATGTCAGTCATTTATTTGCGACTGTTGTGCGGACTGTGTGTGTTGAGCAGCGACCCCCGGTACACCCTTGTTACAGTCGTTTTTGCTGACCCGGAGGTTGTACTGTCAAGCAAGCGCCACAAACAACGCGCGCGGACAGCCTGGACACGGCAGCACTGGCACATCCTACAAGATTAATAAAGTGTGAGTATTAATCATATACGTTTTGATGCAAGCTGTGCCTTGCCCCTTTAAGGAGAGGGCTTAGTGGGTATTGTGTGTGTGTGTGTGTGGGGGGGGGTGATGTAGACGCAGCCGTGTGTGTGTGTGTGTGTCTGTGTATTTTCTGTTTGTAGCCGCAGCCGCGGAGACGCTAGTTTGCCGACAGATAGGAAGGTAGCCACCGTTACCAGTGATGATTTGTATGCATCACAGGGAGAGAGGGAGGGAGGGAGGGAGGGAGGCTGCCGTGTGTTAAATGGGACTGCAGTGCAGTGCAGTGGCCGGCCCGTTCTCCACTGCAGAGTTGGTCCGGACTCTTTATGAAGTTGTTACCAGCTACGAGCCAGGCTAAGCTAAATAGACTAGCAAGACACCCACCAGAGGCTTCCAACTACGGTTCGGAGCCGCGACGCTGGAGAGGTAACAGTACTAGACGTGCTGCTGCACTAGACGTTTTGTTGTTTTGTTGTGTTAAGTTACAAGTAAAGCTGAGCGTCGCTGTGTAAGTTAGCTTTTACCTAATCAACGTTAGCCAACTTGCTAAGTAGGCTGTTGCTCTGCGTGCGCGTTTTCATTTTTGGGGTAGCATGCGGCGATAGCTTTTGTTAAAAAGCATGCTAATTTGCCCTGGGAATCAGTGGAGGCTGATGGAAGTGACCCATTTGTATCTTAACCGTCATCTTCTTCTCTCTATAGACACTGTGGGACTTGAGCAGGACCCAAACAGACCTCACCTACGATGCAGTCCCAGGTAGACCAGTATAGTATGGTCTATAATAGCAGATCATGATCCAGCTCAAGGTTATTGTAGTTCACTAAAACTGAACTAAAACCAGGTGTGAAAAGAGAAGAAAAAAAAACATTTCAGTTCACTGAAATAAAAATAAAACTTGACTTTAGAGGAGCAAGAAGAGGAAGCGAGTGAAGGCAGAGCCGAAGATCAAATGGTGGAAGTTGAAGAAGGAAAACTTGTGTGGAGTTCAGGCAGGGGTTAAGACAGGCACTGGGTGGATAGTGGAGAGTTGCCGGACGGCTGGGCAACCACTGCAGAAATAGTGAGGGAGACAGCTAGGAAGGTACTTGGTGTGTCGGCAGGACAGAGGAAGGAAGACAAGGAGACTTGGTGATGGAGTGAGGAAGTACAGCAAAGTATACAGAAGAAGAGGTTGGCAAAGAAGAAATGGGATAGTCAGAGAGATGAAGAAAGTAGACAGGAGTACAAGGAGACACAGCGTAAAGCTAAGAGAGGTGGCAAAGGCAAAAGGCGTATGGTGAGTTGTATGACAGGTTAGACACTAAGGAAGGAGAAAAGGACTTGTACCGATTGGCTAGACAGAGGGACCGAGCTGCAAAGGATGTGCAGCAGCTTAGGGTGATGAAGGATAGAGATGGAAATGTGCTGACGAGCGAAGAGAGTGTGCTGAGAAGGTGGAAGGAGTACATTGGGGGGCTGATGAATGAAGAAAATGAGAGAGAGAGAGCAGGTTGGATGATGTGGGGATAGTGAATCAGGAAGTGCAGTGGATTAGCAAGGAGGACGTGAGGGCAGCTATGAAGAGGATGAAGAGTGGCAAGGCAGTTGGTCCTGATGACATACCTGTGGAGGCATGGAGATGTTTAGGAGAGATGGCAGTGGGGTTTTTAACTAGATTGTTTAACTCAAACTTGGAAAGGGAGAGGATGCCTGAGGAGTGGAGAAGAAGCATACCGGTACCGATTTTCAAGAACCAGGGCGATGTGCAGAACTGTAGCAACTACAGAGGTATAAAGTTGATCAGCCACAGCATGAAGATTTGGGAAAGAGTAATCGAAGCTAGGTTAAGAGGAGGAGAGGTGACGATTAGCGAGCGGCAGTATGGTTTCATGCCACGAAAGAGCACCACAGATGCGATGTTTGCTTTGAGAATGTTGATGGAGATGTATAGAGAAGGCCAGAAGGAGTTACATTGTGTCTTTGTAGATTTAGAGAACGCATAAGCCAGGGTGCCGAGAGAGGAGATGTAGTATTGTATGAGGAAGCCGGGAGTTGCCGAGAAGTATGTAGGAGTGGTGCAGGATATGCACGTGGAAGTGTGACAGTGGCGAGGTGACAGATGGGTTCAAGGTGGAGGTGGGATTACATCAAGGATCGGCTCTGAGCCCCTTCTTGTTTGCAATGGTGATGGACAGGTTGACGGATGAGATCAGGCAGGAGTCTCCATGGACGATGATGTTCGCGGATGACATTGTGATCTGTGGCGAGAGTAGGGTGCAGGTGGAGGAGAGCCTGGAGATGTGGAGGTATGCACTGGAGAGAAGAGGAATGAAAGTCAGTAGGCGCAAGACGGAATACCTGTGTGTGAAAGAGAGGGAAGACAGTGGAATGGTCAGGAGTGGAGGTGACGAAGGCATATGACTTTAAATACTTGGGGTCAACAGTCCAAAGTAACGGGGAGTGCAGGAGAGAGGTGAAGAAGAGAGTGCAGGTAGGGCGGAGAAGAATGTCAGGAGTGATTTGCGACAGAAGGGTGCCAGCAAGAGTTAAAGGGAAGGTTTACAAGATGGTTGTGAGACCAGCTACGTTGTATGGTTTGGAGACAGTGGCACTGACGAAAAGACAGCAGGAGGCCGAGCTGGAGGTGGCAGAGTTGAAGACGCTAAGGTTTTCACTGGGAGTGACGAAGAAGCACAGGATTAGGCACGATTATATTAGAGGGACCGCTCAAGTCGGACGGTTTGGAGACAAAGCAAGAGAGGCAAGATTGAGATGGCTTGGACATGTGTGGAGGAGAGATGCTGATTATGGAGCTGCCAGGGAAGAGAAGAAGAGGAAGGCCAAAGAGGAGGTTTATGGATGTGGTGAGGGAAGACATGCAGGTGGCTGGTGTGACAGAGGAAGACGCAGAAGACAGGAAGAAATGGAAACGGATGATCCGCTGTGGCGACCCCTAACGGGAGCAGCCAAAAGTAGTAGATCTATGTCATATGTACATTATTTACAATTAGTTCATAAGTCATTCATAATTCATGTGTGATTTCGTCATTCCTAGGTTATGTGCAGCTATTTACATGCAGTTATGTAGCCTACAATTATTATTTACATGCAGTCATGTGCAGTTATTTACATATGTTATGTAGTTATGTCATAGACATGTGATAACATTTTATAATTTATGCAATGTTTATTGAAACATTCTTTCTCTGTATTGCCCCCCTATACAGTTTTACAAAAAGGTTTGAATTCTCAAAGTTCTTCAGTAAAGTTCCTCAACTTGGACTGGGACTCTGTATTTCTTTGGGATTCTTCATGTTGGCTATCTGTCCGCCTGTCTATACATGGACACAAATACGTAGGACAGAATAGGCGGTCTTCTCGTTCCCCCCCGCCATTTAAAGAAAAAAAAATTGTGTGTCTTTTTCTATCTTATCCCTCAAGGGTTAAAACCTCAACTAGGGCTTCTTGTTACCTTTCCAGGGTTCAAGTCACAACTAGGGTTACCTGGCAGAATTCGGGTTTAAGGTTAAGATTGGGGTTAAGCCAGGGGAAAGGGTACCCCCCCATCCGGCCACTCGTCAGGCGCTGGCATAATAGGTGTACGTTATGTACAGTAGATTGGATGATTGTATGACCGCCTGGCCAGCAGGTGGAGCCATGGAGGCACCAATCTCAGTAATATGAGGCGCATAGATGACGTCATCATGCAGCGCAGGCGATTCTGAACGGTGGAAATAAACGAAGCACATGGTTGCATGGAGTTGAGCTCCCGAAAAATACAAGAGTTAATTAAATGCGATAAAGTGGAAACGGTTAATTTAAATGCGATAAAGTGGAAACGTTGTAGAACCAGCATCATCACAGCTCAGTACTGCACGTGTACAGCACGTGTACAGCCAGTGTATGGTCCCACAGCTGTGGTCAGCATCACGTCATTCAGCACGCTGTTGTTCAGCAAGCTGTGTGTACAGCTAGCCGTGTATCAGTCAACCAAACGACCAGCTTATGTTAGCTCATGTACAGTTTGGAAACAGCTAATGTTATCTTGTGTACAGGAGGAAATACATTGTCAACGAACATTTGTGTCATCTCGTCATTTATGGGTGGCGTTCACAACGCCGCTAAATCTCAACAATTGCGACAGATAGTAAATCTGTGTCAGTCCAAACGTTTGTAGTTCAAACGTTTACAATAGGTTAGAAATTTAAATCTGCATTCCCAAATAAATTGGAATTAACCTTGTACACTGTCCATCAAACAAGATGTTTAGATGGCGGCCACAGTCCACCACCAACGAAAGTCGCGCGACGTTTCGGTTTTATGGAACCTTCTTCAGGCGAGGGCTTAGACTTTTCACGACCGGGCGGCATCTCGGTGGCCTTCTAAGGCTCGTAAAAATCAAATTAACAATCGAAAAAATAGCCAACATTAATCCAACTCACCGAACAGCGGGCGACGTAGCTCTGTGCCGGACTCCGACGAAAAGAGAGAATGAGGCTCCGCCTCTAAATATATACTGGGAAATATGACACCACTTCCGGTAGACGACAAGCTCTCCGGAAAAGGCGGCCCTTCTCGTTCCCCCCCGCCATTTAAAGAAAAAAAAATTGTGTGTCTTTTTCTATCTTATCCCTCAAGGGTTAAAACCTCAACTAGGGCTTCTTGTTACCTTTCCAGGGTTCAAGTCACAACTAGGGTTACCTGGCAGAATTCGGGTTTAAGGTTAAGATTGGGGTTAAGCCAGGGGAAAGGGTACCCCCCATCCGGCCACTCGTCAGGCGCTGGCATAATAGGTGTACGTTATGTACAGTAGATTGGATGATTGTATGACCGCCTGGCCAGCAGGTGGAGCCATGGAGGCACCAATCTCAGTAATATGAGGCGCATAGATGACGTCATCATGCAGCGCAGGCGATTCTGAACGGTGGAAATAAACGAAGCACATGGTTGCATGGAGTTGAGCTCCCGAAAAATACAAGAGTTAATTAAATGCGATAAAGTGGAAACGGTTAATTTAAATGCGATAAAGTGGAAACGTTGTAGAACCAGCATCATCACAGCTCAGTACTGCACGTGTACAGCACGTGTACAGCCAGTGTATGGTCCCACAGCTGTGGTCAGCATCACGTCATTCAGCACGCTGTTGTTCAGCAAGCTGTGTGTACAGCTAGCCGTGTATCAGTCAACCAAACGACCAGCTTATGTTAGCTCATGTACAGTTTGGAAACAGCTAATGTTATCTTGTGTACAGGAGGAAATACATTGTCAACGAACATTTGTGTCATCTCGTCATTTATGGGTGGCGTTCACAACGCCGCTAAATCTCAACAATTGCGACAGATAGTAAATCTGTGTCAGTCCAAACGTTTGTAGTTCAAACGTTTACAATAGGTTAGAAATTTAAATCTGCATTCCCAAATAAATTGGAATTAACCTTGTACACTGTCCATCAAACAAGATGTTTAGATGGCGGCCACAGTCCCCCACCAACGAAAGTCGCGCGACGTTTCGGTTTTATGGAACCTTCTTCAGGCGAGGGCTTAGACTTTTCATGACCGGGCGGCATCTCGGTGGCCTTCTAAGGCTCGTAAAAATCAAATTAACAATCGGAAAAATAGCCAACATTAATCCAACTCACCGAACAGCGGGCGACGTAGCTCTGTGCCGGACTCCATCGAAAAGAGAGAATGAGGCTCCGCCTCTTAATATATACTGGGAAATATGACACCACTTCCGGTAGATGTCACGCTCTCCACAAAAGGCGGCCCCCCACGCCGTTGTCACGGGAAACGTGACGCGACATCCGGCAAACGCGCGCCCTCCCCATAGACAGAAAAAAAAAGAAAGGGGGAGAAAAAAAGAAAAAAAAAGACAAAAGGGGACAGTGTGTCTTTTCCAGAGACGGGTTCGGGTTAGAGTTATAGGACCGTGTGTCCGAGGAAAGTGACGTGTTGTTGACAAAATTGGAGTTTGGAGAGAGTAGCTTGGTGACCTTCTTGGGCCAGATGGCGTAAGAGAGAGACCGAGTCACAGCTGCACTGCGTTGTGGTGGGGGCACAAAGCAGGAGGTCGTCGACGTACTGCCATAGGGTTGAGCCGCGCGTCAGCGTAAGTGTGCTAAGGCTGTCTCGAAGCGCCCCGTTGTAGATCGTGGGGCTTTCACAATAGCCCTGACACAGCCTTGTCCATGTGTAAGGCCGACCGTCAAATAGGAACGCAAACCAGAACTGGCCGTCAGGATGAACAGGGACGCTGAAGAAAGCGTTGGCAAGGTCCACAACGGTAAACCGCCGTGCAGAAGGGGGAACCTGAGACATAAGGGTGTAGGGATTGGGGACGCAGGGCGTGCGGGCCCTGACAGCTGCATTTACTGCCTGAAGGTCTTGAACGAACCTCCATTCAGTGGGCTGTCCGGGTGGGCGTATCTTCTTCGCGGGGAAGATGGGAGTGGAAACCGGGGAGGTGGGGCAAGGGACAATTATGCCCTTGACACGCAAGGCATTGAATACAGGGCAGATGCCATTAACCGCTTCCGGTTTCAAAGGGTACTGAGGTTGGTGGGGACGGAAGTCGGATTTCGGGGTAATGATGACGGGCTCACAATTACGTATGAGACCTACATCCTATTTCCTGTCAGCCCAAAGATGGGAGGGGATGTTGTGAAGCTGCGGAGCAAGTGCAGTGTGTGTGTGTGTGTGTGTGCATTTGTGTGTATGGGCCTCAGTCACTGACGGTGAGGGGGCGGAAAGAGCCAACATTCGTGGCGTCACAGCAACGGTGGCGCTGACGTCTACCCGGTATAATTTTAGTGAGGGGGACCAGTCGCGTGAAGAGTCGGCGGGAAGCCAATCTGACGCCAGAGAAGCCTGTCGCGCGAGTGGACCCGTATCTGTCCACTGGGAACCCCGTGGTTTTACCAAGGAGACGTGCGGGACCGAGTCATCAACCGAAAACAACGCAGTTTGGTCGGTGTCTAATGTACACGTGACATGAGCGGTGCAGTGTAGGTTGTCCGCTGTCATGTAGGTCGATGCGTCCCCTGTTGTGGTGTGTGAGCAAGGGAGCAGAGCCACTGTGTGTATTGGGAGGCGGTAGGAGCCCACATGTAGACCCGTAGAGGGAGGGCGGGGTTATGTGTATGCAAAAAAATATTCGCTGCTGGTAACGAAGTGATGTACAGCCCTGATGAGGTGGAAACAACAGAGATGCCCAGTTGGATCATGCCATCTCCATCCAGCAAATTAAATGGGCAGTTATCAGAAATTAAAACAGGCAATTTTGTTGATGAGCTGTCATCCAGGCAAACAAGCGCACAGGAACGGATAATGGCTCCGTGACACACGTACCACTCGCAACAGTGGAGAGGACCGTTTGGCCGCTCCGTGTTAACCGTGGCCGGCCGATAGGCGGTTCTCACCACCGTTCGTGTGGCTCCCGTGTCTAACAAGAAAGGCAGCTCAGCATTTGCAAGACGCAAGGTTATCATTGGCAGTTTTCGGAAAGCTAGCTCATGAGATACATACTGTCCAACTGGGGAAGCTAACAGCAAAGCAGAGTCTTCATTGCAAATCAGTGTATTTGGTTGTGTCTGTGCATTCATACGACCTGATGTGGCAGCAGATGTGTCCAGGACCCCCTCCTCCTCCTCCCGTGTCGCCTGTCAGTCCGAACCCCGGTATGAGCCTCCCCGTGGGGCCCACTGGTTGTGAGGTCCGTTGCTCCATCCTCGGCCTCTTCCGCGCCTTTGGTTGATGCCCTTGACGGAGTGGACAGTCTTCAGCCCAGTGACCGGGCTGGCCACATGTGAAGCAGCAGTCGTCACCCGGTTGGGGGCCGCTGGGCTGGGCGTGTTGTCACGGGTTCTGACATCGTGAACGGTCCCCGGGTCTGTCCTGTTGCACAGGTTAGTAGGGTGAAGGAAGCCGCTGCGGCACCATGGAGGAGAGAGAGAGAGGTGCGATGTTTGTCCTGAGCCTGCCTTGCCTTCTGTACTTCTTCCTTTTTCTGCATTTGATCGTGGGCATGATCACCATGTCTCAGCAAGTCTTCCAGTCGTCTCTTTCCGTATCCTACGCAGTGTGTTTCTATGGCTTTCCTAACTCCGTCCTGCAGGCCGGCCAGGAAATGTTTGCAGAGGTGAGTTTCCCATTGGCCCCTCGCCGTGGACGGGGGAGAGAGAATTGGTGGCGGTTGGGGTGTTGGTGGTGGTGGTGGTGGTGGTGTCAGACGGGGTGTCGGTGGTGGTCCCAGGATCGGTCTCATGGCGCCGCGTTGTTGGACAGGTTGTTGGACGGACCCGGAGTCGTCAGAGGGGTGTCCCAGAGACATCGCTATGAGCTGCGGATATAAGGAAGACAAAAGGAGAGAGAGAGGCTGGCTGCCATGTGAGTATGGCGGAGGGGTGGATGTCAGAGATGGAATAGGAGAGGTGTGTGAGAACGGGTCTTTGGTTGATACGTGAGCTGTCGTATCTCTGTCTTTACCGAGTCGTCGCTGCACGTCACAGTCTTCTGTAGCCTTTTTCTTTCCCTACTTTCACACTCTTTCTCCCACATTCCCAAAATTCTTTCTTGCTCTGCCATATACTCTAACCATGTTGTAGGAATCTTTTTCCTTTCTAAGACCTTCGCTTTTCCCTTTTCCATGGACTGTCGGACTTTCATTAGTTTATTCTTGCTCAAAGTTCCTTCAACAGGAAACCCATGATCCTGCATCCAGTCTAAAACATATTTTACCGAGTCTTCACCATATTTCCTTATCACTCATTATCTGATAGATCGGACCCTCCATATTTATCGGGGGCAGTTTACTGCCCTTGTTTCCCTTTTATTTTCTTTTTTTCCCCTCAAAATTCACTTGATCCTTCCAAATGACCACTTCTATTAGTGCGAGACCGAGGGTGAACAGCCGCTTAATTGTCAGTGCACGACCTCATCTGGTTTCAATAGTACGCGTTTTAAATGATCATTTTATCCTTTAAAGAATTCTGCTTACCCGTGCGATGAATCTCCCAGGGTTTTGCTGAGGGATCTCAGCGACACCGAACAAACGGACCACCCGCCTCTCCCTTTCTTCTTCTCAAACCTGGTGAGGTTATTGGGAGATCGGTGACTATGTTCTTGTCCCGAGATGATCGGTCAGCCGGTTGTCCGTCTGGCGGGGCGACGTGAGATCCCGCTTCTGACACCAAATTGTTGTGGATTTCCTTTATCCTTTTAATGGGCTCTTGCCCCAGCAACCTCTGGGGAGAATAATCATCGGACAAATATTAAAGAAAACAGAGAATCTTTAATGCATCTGCAGATGGAGAGACATAAGGCCACACAGAGGTTTGTCTGTGAGGATATGCTCTGCCTCTGAGCTGGAGATAGTGGTTTTTTATAGAACAGTCCGTCGCGTCATACACTATGTTTCCTGCGTCAACTAAGGTGTAATCTTACAAAGGAATGAAGGAAACATCTACGTTAATCACGTTCTGTGCCTCGTGAGTGTCTGTACGCCTGTTGCACTTGTCTTTTGCTGTACCTGGCCGTTCCTGGGATGCGGCAACGGGGAGGCAAGCATAGTAACAGTTGCTATGTGGCCCCATGGAAGGTACGCATGAGAACAATGGTTATGTGTGTCTGCAGTGAGTGAGAAGTTTCATACACACAGACAAGTGGAAAACTACAGAGTACATACGGAGTGCATATGGAGAACATTTTGTACTCCAAATACATCACCAACATCCTGCTCAGCTCTCCCCTTCTCAGCCTCCTCCTGCTCAGCTGCACCACTCTCCTCTCAGAGCCTCACCGCAGCCACATCGTGATGACATGACTGGTACGAATGACATTGCGAGGTACTTGGTGCGCCGAGAGCTTGTGAATTCCGGTCTCATCCAGTTCAACGAGCGCCCAGAAAATTATTGGGCATGGAAGTCCTCTTTCTTCAACGCCATTGAAGGACTGAACTTAACTGCCAGCGAGGAGCTCGACCTCTTGACAAAGTCGTTAGGAAAAGAGTTCTCAGAGCACGTTACAAGGATTCGCTATGTGCACGTCGCCGACCCTGTAGTGGGCCTACAACATGTCTGGGAACGCCTAGAAGAGTGCTCCCCTGAAGTGATCGAGAGAGCGCTCTTCGAGAGGATAGAGAACTTTCCAAAAATCTCTCAGAAAGACCCCGTAAAGTTGAGGGAACTGGGAGACCTGCTGATGGAGTTAGACTCTGCTAAGTGTGAGGGCTACCTGCCGGGGCTCTCGTACCTGGACACCGCCAGGGGTGTCAACCCGATCGTTGAGAAGCTGCCACACAGTCTACAAGAGAGGTGGATAACTAAGGGTTCCCAGTACAAAGAGCAGCACCATGCCCCCCCCCATTCACCTTCTTCGCAGGCTTCCTCTGCAGCGAGGCACACAGAAGAAACGACCCCAGCTTTACTCTCCCTTCAGCTCCCTCGAAAACGTCCAACAAGTCCTCCACAGGGTTCTCAAAACATGAGCGATCAGAAAAGGTATCAAGACACGCCAAAAGGCATGTCTCCACCCACAAGACAGAGGTCTCAACAAACCGCTCAGCTTCTCAGTCACGCAGTTCGAGCAGCATGCCTGGCGACAAAGGGAAACAATGTCCCATCCATCAGAAGCGCCATCCTCTAAAGAAATGTCGGGGTTTTCGAAGCAAGTCTCTTGAGGAGCGCAAAGCCTTTCTGAAAGAGAATGGTGCCTGCTACAGGTGTTGCTCCTCCACAACTCACTTGGCGAAGAACTGTAAGGCAACTTTGAAGTGCAGCGAATGTGAGAGCGATGACCACATAGCGGCGCTCCACCCTGGACCTCCTCCACGGGACAAAAAAGACAAGGACCCCACCTCAGAGCATGGCGGGGAGAGTGAAGAGGAGGCGCCTCCACCAGCAGTCACCTCTAAATGCACAGCACACCCAGACAGAGCTAGTAACGTCTACATCGTCCTGGACGACCAGAGCAACAGATCTCTGGCGAGGTCTGATTTCTTCTACCTCATCCAAATCAGAGGTTCAGACTCACCGTACACCCTGCGTTGCGTACATGTGCAGGAGTCACCGAGACATCTGGAAGAAGAGCCACAGGGTTCTTGGCGGAGTCGTTGGATGGAAAAAACAAGTGTGCTGCTTCCAACACTCATTGAGTGCAACCATATGCCTGACGATCGGTCAGAAATCCCGACCCCAGAAGCTGCACAGCACCACAGCCACCTGAAGTCCATCGCCGTGAACTTGACTTCTCCTCAGGGCTCCAAGCAGTGAAAAGAAAAATGGCATAAAATCAAGAGATTTTGAGAACCAAAGTTTGGCTGCGTCAGTAGTCACGTGACATACTGGATGGAAAAATAGTCTTTGGTTTTAAGTCAGTCAAATACATTGAACCAATGAGGCCCTGATTTCCATTGAATTAAAGTGATTTTAATACATATATAGACCCAAAATATCATAAATACAATTATATCGGGTCCAATCAAATAAAAAACACGCTTTAATTGAATGGCAGCATATGATCACTTTTTACTGTGTGGATGCAAACAGTGAAACTTATGTAACCCCTTTTTCACTGGCGGGTGAAGTAATACTTGGGGTAGTATTGGTCGAGGATCAATGACCACACCGGGTTATAGAACTCAGGTTTAATCGTGGCTCAGTAGGCAGACGTAATAACCATACGTGGTAGTGGTGTAACCATAATAACAGTCCGGGTAGTACATAACACCTAGTGTAGTTCCAGTGGATATACATGGCGTTATATCACTACAACCAGCTGCACTGATGTTTGCTCGGGAGCTACAGACGCCTGTGGATCTGGTCTTTGGCAAGCCGCCAAACCCACCAGTACGAGTGCCGCCGGGCCAGGACTATGTAGACGCACTACAGGACCGGATGGAGGCTCCTCATCAGCAGGCTCCAGAGAATATGGCTTCTGCAGGGGAAAGGCAGAAGAGAGCCTATGATGTACGTTGCCACCGCAAAGAGTACCAGCAGGGGGACAACGTATGGGTGTATAACCCACGGCGAACGAAGGGACGGTCCCCAAAGCTGAACAGCAACTGGGAGGGGCCCTGCCTCATCCTGAAGAGGATCTCAGAGGTCATCTATAGAGTGAAGCTCCACAGCCGCCCTCGGATAGTCATCGCCAAGATCGCCTCGCACCTTACTTAGTACAGACCAGGCTACCGGGGTCCAGGGAGGGGGTAAGGACACTGCTGGATCAAAGCCAACCTCCCTGGATGTCAGCAAGGAGCTACCATTAGAGCATCTTGTTTTGGGCCAGGGAGGGGGCGGGGACACTGGGTTTACAGAGCTGCCCTCCCTGGCCAGGAATGGAAACAGCGGTGACGTCGAAGTCGACGGTGGGGGCTCAGACCCAGCGGATGCAGAGCCGCCCCCGTCATCCATCAGCAGCCCGCGGCAAGGAGCAGCCCGGGATGGGAGAGGTGCTCGGCGGAAGAAACCCTCATGGTGGATGGACCCATCCACATGGGATTTGGGTTAGGCCAACGTGGGACGTTGGTCTTTCAAGGAAGGAGGCAGTGTGGCGAATTCAACTAGAGTGTTCCTGCTCCAAGTTCATTTGCATGTTACCCACGATGCAACTGAAATGTCGATGTTTTGGTTATGTTGTGGGCTATTGAACACGTTAAAAACGGGCATATCTGTTACAGATAGCGGGGATGCGGTGCAAGGTGATGGGGACGTTACGAGAGAAGTTGATTAGACAACATGCTATTTCCCACCATGAGGGTAAAGAGTAGGCAAATAGATAAGGTCGCTTCTGTGGCCAAGAAAAGGATCAAGCTGAGACCAAAACGAATTTGTGACTGTTATGACTAGCTTGGCTTGCGGTCATTAAAAGCTTGCTTGTTAACTCTGAAAGGTTTGCTGAGAAGTCCATTATTTGACCACGTCAAAATATCATCATGTTAATTTTATGTCAACCCATTTGGCCCCGTTACACTGGGAGGAGCCATTACATATGAAGCCCCTGCCCCCCCCCCCAAAAAAAACAAACAAAAACAAAACAAAAATAAAAAATGATGTCAGTCATTTATTTGCGACTGTTGTGCGGACTGTGTGTGTTGAGCAGCGACCCCCGGTACACCCTTGTTACAGTCGTTTTTGCTGACCCGGAAGTTGTACTGTCAAGCAAGCGCCACAAACAACGCGCGCGGACAGCCTGGACACGGCAGCACTGGCACATCCTACAAGATTAATAAAGTGTGAGTATTAATCATATACGTTTTGATGCAAGCTGTGCCTTGCCCCTTTAAGGAGAGGGCTTAGTGGGTATTGTGTGTGTGTGGGGGGGGGGTGATGTAGACGCAGCCGTGTGTGTGTGTGTGTGTCTGTGTATTTTCTGTTTGTAGCCGCAGCCGCGGAGACGCTAGTTTGCCGACAGATAGGAAGGTAGCCACCGTTACCAGTGATGATTTGTATGCATCACAGGGAGAGAGGGAGGGAGGGAGGGAGGGAGGGAGGCTGCCGTGTGTTAAATGGGACTGCAGTGCAGTGCAGTGGCCGGCCCGTTCTCCACTGCAGAGTTGGTCCGGACTCTTTATGAAGTTGTTACCAGCTACGAGCCAGGCTAAGCTAAATAGACTAGCGAGACACCCACCAGAGGCTTCCAACTACGGTTCGGAGCCGCGACGCTGGAGAGGTAACAGTACTAGACGTGCTGCTGCACTAGACGTTTTGTTGTTTTGTTGTGTTAAGTTACAAGTAAAGCTGAGCGTCGCTGTGTAAGTTAGCTTTTACCTAATCAACGTTAGCCAACTTGCTAAGTAGGCTGTTGCTCTGCGTGCGCGTTTTCATTTTTGGGGTAGCATGCGGCGATAGCTTTTGTTAAAAAGCATGCTAATTTGCCCTGGGAATCAGTGGAGGCTGATGGAAGTGCCCCATTTGTATCTTAACTGTCATCTTCTTCTCTCTATAGACACTGTGGGACTTGAGCAGGACCCAAACAGACCTCACCTACGATGCAGTCCCAGGTAGACCAGTATAGTATGGTCTATAATAGCAGATCATGATCCAGCTCAAGGTTATTGTAGTTCACTAAAACTGAACTAAAACCAGGTGTGAAAAGAGAAGAAAAAAAAAACATTTCAGTTCACTGAAATAAAAATAAAACTTGACTTTAGAGGAGCAAGAAGATGAAGCGAGTGAAGGCAGAGCCGAAGATCAAATGGTGGAAGTTGAAGAAGGAAAACTGTTGTGTGGAGTTCAGGCAGGGGTTAAGACAGGCACTGGGTGGATAGTGGAGAGTTGCCGGACGGCTGGGCAACCACTGCAGAAATAGTGAGGGAGACAGCTAGGAAGGTACTTGGTGTGTCGGCAGGACAGAGGAAGGAAGACAAGGAGACTTGGTGGTGGAGTGAGGAAGTACAGCAAAGTATACAGAAGAAGAGGTTGGCAAAGAAGAAATGGGATAGTCAGAGAGATGAAGAAAGTAGACAGGAGTACAAGGAGACACAGCTTAAAGCTAAGAGAGGTGGCAAAGGCAAAAGGCGTATGGTGAGTTGTATGACAGGTTAGACACTAAGGAAGGAGAAAAGGACTTGTACCGATTGGCTAGACAGAGGGACCGAGCTGCAAAGGATGTGCAGCAGCTTAGGGTGATGAAGGATAGAGATGGAAATGTGCTGACGAGCGAAGAGAGTGTGCTGAGAAGGTGGAAGGAGTACATTGGGGGGCTGATGAATGAAGAAAATGAGAGAGAGAGAGCAGGTTGGAGGATGTGGGGATAGTGAATCAGGAAGTGCAGTGGATTAGCAAGGAGGACGTGAGGGCAGCTATGAAGAGGATGAAGAGTGGCAAGGCAGCTGGTCCTGATGACATACCTGTGGAGGCATGGAGATGTTTAGGAGAGATGGCAGTGGGGTTTTTAACTAGATTGTTTAACTCAATCTTGGAAAGGGAGAGGATGCCTGAGGAGTGGAGAAGAAGCATACCGGTACCGATTTTCAAGAACCAGGGCGATGTGCAGAACTGTAGCAACTACAGAGGTATAAAGTTGATCAGCCACAGCATGAAGATTTGGGAAAGAGTAATCGAAGCTAGGTTAAGAGGAGGAGAGGTGACGATTAGCGAGCGGCAGTATGGTTTCATGCCACGAAATAGCACCACAGATGCGATGTTTGCTTTGAGAGTGTTGGTGGAGAAGTATAGAGAAGGCCAGAAGGAGCTACATTGTGTCTTTGTAGATTTAGAGAACGCATAAGCCAGGGTGCCGAGAGAGGAGATGTGGTATTGTATGAGGAAGCCGGGAGTTGCCGAGAAGTATGTAGGAGTGGTGCAGGATATGCACGTGGAAGTGTGACAGTGGCGAGGTGACAGATGGGTTCAAGGTGGAGGTGGGATTTACATCAAGGATCGGCTCTGAGCCCCTTCTTGTTTGCAATGGTGATGGACAGGTTGACGGATGAGATCAGGCAGGAGTCTCCATGGACGATGATGTTCGCGGATGACATTGTGATCTGTAGCGAGAGTAGGGTGCAGGTGGAGGAGAGCCTGGAGATGTGGAGGTATGCACTGGAGAGAAGAGGAATGAAAGTCAGTAGGAGCAAGATGGAATACCTGTGTGTGAAAGAGAGGGAAGACAGTGGAATGGTCAGGAGTGGAGGTGACGAAGGCATATGACTTTAAATACTTGGGGTCAACAGTCCAAAGTAACGGGGAGTGCAGGAGAGAGGTGAAGAAGAGAGTGCAGGTAGGGCAGAGAAGAGTGTCAGGAGTGATTTGCGACAGAAGGGTGCCAGCAAGAGTTAAAGGGAAGGTTTACAAGATGGTTGTGAGACCAGCTACGTTGTATGGTTTGGAGACAGTGGCACTGACGAAAAGACAGCAGGAGGCGGAGCTGGAGGTGGCAGAGTTGAAGACGCTAAGGTTTTCACTGGGAGTGACGAAGAAGCACAGGATTAGGCACGATTATATTAGAGGGACCGCTCAAGTTGGACGGTTTGGAGACAAAGCAAGAGAGGCAAGATTGAGATGGCTTGGACATGTGTGGAGGAGAGATGCTGAGTATATTGGGAGAAGGATGCCGATTATGGAGCTGCCAGGGAAGAGAAGAAGAGGAAGGCCAAAGAGGAGGTTTATGGATGTGGTGAGGGAAGACATGCAGGTGGCTGGTGTGACAGAGGAAGACGCAGAAGACAGGAAGAAATGGAAACGGATGATCCGCTGTGGCGACCCCTAACGGGAGCAGCCGAAAGTAGTAGATCTATGTCATATGTACATTATTTACAATTAGTTCATAAGTCATTCATAATTCATGTGTGATTTCGTCATTCCTAGGTTATGTGCCGCTATTTACATGCAGTTATGTAGCCTACAATTATTATTTACATGCAGTCATGTGCAGTTATTTACATATGTTATGTAGTTATGTCATAGACATGTGATAACATTTTATAATTTATGCAATGTTTATTGAAACATTCTTTCTCTGTATTGCCCCCCTATACAGTTTTACAAAAAGGTTTGAATTCTCAAAGTTCTTCAGTAAAGTTCCTCAACTTGGACTGGGACTCTGTATTTCTTTGGGATTCTTCATGTTGGCTATCTGTCCGCCTGTCTATAAATGGACACAAATACGTAGGACAGAATAGGCGGTCTTCTCGTTCCCCCCCGCCATTTAAAGAAAAAAAAATTGTGTGTCTTTTTCTATCTTATCCCTCAAGGGTTAAAACCTCAACTAGGGCTTCTTGTTACCTTTCCAGGGTTCAAGTCACAACTAGGGTTACCTGGCAGAATTCGGGTTTAAGGTTAAGATTGGGGTTAAGCCAGGGGAAAGGGTACCCCCCCATCCGGCCACTCGTCAGGCGCTGGCATAATAGGTGTACGTTATGTACAGTAGATTGGATGATTGTATGACCGCCTGGCCAGCAGGTGGAGCCATGGAGGCACCAATCTCAGTAATATGAGGCGCATAGATGACGTCATCATGCAGCGCAGGCGATTCTGAACGGTGGAAATAAACGAAGCACATGGTTGCATGGAGTTGAGCTCCCGAAAAATACAAGAGTTAATTAAATGCGATAAAGTGGAAACGGTTAATTTAAATGCGATAAAGTGGAAACGTTGTAGAACCAGCATCATCACAGCTCAGTACTGCACGTGTACAGCACGTGTACAGCCAGTGTATGGTCCCACAGCTGTGGTCAGCATCACGTCATTCAGCACGCTGTTGTTCAGCAAGCTGTGTGTACAGCTAGCCGTGTATCAGTCAACCAAACGACCAGCTTATGTTAGCTCATGTACAGTTTGGAAACAGCTAATGTTATCTTGTGTACAGGAGGAAATACATTGTCAACGAACATTTGTGTCATCTCGTCATTTATGGGTGGCGTTCACAACGCCGCTAAATCTCAACAATTGCGACAGATAGTAAATCTGTGTCAGTCCAAACGTTTGTAGTTCAAACGTTTACAATAGGTTAGAAATTTAAATCTGCATTCCCAAATAAATTGGAATTAACCTTGTACACTGTCCATCAAACAAGATGTTTAGATGGCGGCCACAGTCCCCCACCAACGAAAGTCGCGCGACGTTTCGGTTTTATGGAACCTTCTTCAGGCGAGGGCTTAGACTTTTCACGACCGGGCGGCATCTCGGTGGCCTTCTAAGGCTCGTAAAAATCAAATTAACAATCGAAAAAATAGCCAACATTAATCCAACTCACCGAACAGCGGGCGACGTAGCTCTGTGCCCGACTCCGACGAAAAGAGAGAATGAGGCTCCGCCTCTAAATATATACTGGGAAATATGACACCACTTCCGGTAGATGACAAGCTCTCCGGAAAAGGCGGCCCCCCACGCCGTTGTCACGGGAAACGTGACGCGACATCCGGCAAACGAGCGCCCTCCCCATAGACGGAAAAAAACAGAAAGGGGGAGAAAAAAAGAAAAAAGGGGACAGGGTTATTTTTCCAGAGACGGGTTAGGGTTATAGGACCGTGTGTCCGAGGAAAGTGACGTGTTGTTGACAAAATTGGAGTTTGGAGAGACTAGCTTGGTGACCTTCTTGTGCCAGATGGCGTAAGAGAGAGACCGAGTCACGGCTGCACTGCGTTGTGGTGGGGGCACAAAGCAGGAGGTCGTCGACGTACTGCCATAGGGTTGAGCCGCGCGTCAGCGTAAGTGTGCTAAGGCTGTCTCGAAGCGCCCCGTTGTAGATCGTGGGGCTTTCACAATAGCCCTGACACAGCCTTGTCCATGTGTAAGGCCGACCGTCAAATAGGAAGGCAAACCAGAACAGGGACGCTGAAGAAAGCGTTGGCAAGGTCCACAACGGTAAACCGCCGTGCAGAAGGGGGAACCTGAGACATAAGGGTGTAGGGATTGGGGACGCAGGGCGTGCGGGCCCTGACAGCTGCATTTACTGCCTGAAGGTCTTGAACGAACCTCCATTCAGTGGGCGTATCTTCTTCACGGGGAAGATGGGAGTGGAAACCGGGGAGGTGGGCCAAGGGACAATTATGCCCTTGACACGCAAGGCATTGAATACAGGGCAGATGCCATTAACCGCTTCCGGTTTCAAAGGGTACTGAGGTTGGTGGGGACGGAAGTCGGATTTCGGGGTAATGATGACGGGCTCACAATTACGTATGAGACCTACATCCTATTTCCCGTCAGCCCAAAGATGGGAGGGGATGTTGTGAAGCTGCGGAGCAAGTGCAGTGTGTGTGTGTGTGCCAGTGTATGGGCCTCAGTCACTGACGGTGAGGGGGCGGACAGAGCCAACATTCGTGACGTCACCGCAACGGTGGCGCTGACGTCTACCCGGTATAATTTTAGTGAGGGGGACCAGTCGCGTGAAGAGTCGGCGGGAAGCCAATCTGACGCCAGAGAAGCTTGTCGCGCGAGTGGACCCGTATCTGTCCACTGGGAACCCCGTGGTTTTACCAAGGAGACGTGCGGGACCGAGTCATCAACCGAAAACAACGCAGTTTGGTCGTTGTCTAATGTACACGTGACATGAGCGGTGCAGTGTAGGTTGTCCGCTGTCATGTAGGTCAATGCGTCCCCTGTTGTGGTATGTGAGCAAGGGAGCAGAGCCACTGTGTGTATTGGGAGGCGGTAGGAGCCCACATGTAGACCCGTAGAGGGAGGGCGGGGTTATGTGTATGCAAAAAAATATTCGCTGCTGGTAACGAAGTGATGTACAGCCCTGATGAGGTGGAAACAACAGAGATGCCCAGTTGGATCATGCCATCTCCATCCAGCAAATTAAATGGGCAGTTATCAGAAATTAAAACAGGCAATTTTGTTGATGAGCTGTCATCCAGGCAAACAAGCACACAGGAACGGATAATGGCTCCGTGACACACGTACCACTCGCAACAGTGGAGAGGACCGTTTGGCCGCTCCGTGTTAACCGTGGCCGGCCGATAGGCGGTTCTCACCACCGTTCGTGTGGCTCCCGTGTCTAACAAGAAAGGCAGCTCAGCATTTGCAAGACGCAAGGTTATCATTGGCAGTTTTCGGAAAGCTAGCTCATGAGATACATACTGTCCAACTGGGGAAGCTAACAGCAAAGCAGACTCTTCATTGCAAATCAGTGTATTTGGTTGTGTCTGTGCATTCATACGACCTGATGTGGCAGCAGATGTGTCCAGGACCCCCACCTCCTCCTCCCGTGTCGCCTGTCAGTCCGAACCCCGGTATGAGCCTCCCCGTGGGGCCCACTGGTTGTGAGGTCCGTTGTTCCATCCTCGGCCTCTTCCGCGCCTTTGGTTGATGCCCTTGACGGAGTGGACAGTCTTCAGCCCAGTGACCGGGCTTGCCACATGTGAAGCAGCAGTCGTCACCCGGTTGGGGGCCGCTGGGCTGGGCGTGTTGTCACGGGTTCTGACATCGTGAACGGTCCCCGGGTCTGTCCTGTTGCACAGGTTAGTAGGGTGAAGGAAGCCACTGCGGCACCATGGAGGAGAGAGAGAGAGGTGCGATGTTTGTCCTGAGCCTGCCTTGCCTTCTGTTCTTCTTCCTTTTTCTGCATTTGATCGTGGGCATGATCAGCATGTCTCAGCAAGTCTTCCAGTCGTCTCTTTCCGTATCCTACGCAGTGTGTTTCTATGGCTTTCCTAACTCCGTCCTGCAGGCCGGTCAGGAAATGTTTGCAGAGGTGAGTGTTGTGGTTACACCGCCCCGAGCTGCCTCCCCGGCACGTTCAAGCCACTCCCCCAGCTCGGACGTGCCGGAAACATCCGAGCGCTCGGCTCGCGCTCTGAGGAGACGAGCGCTGCACTGCACCAGGTGTTTGCCATCATCCATCAGGCACACCTGTGGCATTCAGGCAGCCTTCTACAAGAAGCCTCCCAGAACGTCTCTCTGTGCTTCGACCTACTGAACCCTGCGGTACAGTTCTGACAAGCCCTCCAGCGTTCCTTGCATTCTGTTTATTCCCCAGTGTCTTATCTTCGTGTCTCTGTTTCCTCCCAAGACTCTCCCTCCGCGATTTCCACGGCTCCCCGTGTCTCCCTCGTCCCCAGCGACCTTCACGTTTTCTCCCCGGACCTCTCCTGCGATCTCCCCCCTTGTCCCTCTATCTGTACCCCTCCCTTCGGACTCGACTTCCCGGATCTCGGACCTGGACTTTCTCGGACAACCCCTCTTGGATCACGGACTGGACTTTCTTGCCAGGTACACGCACATTTTTTCAACACCTCCTGGTCATTTACATACCGCACCACACATAGGCTAAAAACACTCACACATAGTTATACAGGCAAACCACGGGACACCACACATAGTTTATTCACACATCCCACTAACAGAACGCCTTTTTCACCATACATTTCTCTCCCACAATAAAACCCCCCTTTGTAGATTTAGAAGTCATCTCGTGTCTGTCTGTCTTGGGTTTCGCCATACGGGTCAGGTTCTGGTGCGCGAGCACAACAGAACATCGGAGCCATTATGGACCCAGGCAAACCCAAGGAGCGGACGGTCCCTGTGACGCCCCAGAGCCCCGTCCCCCTAGAGGCAGTAGTAAGAAGTCACAGTTGCCAACTTGCCTCTCTCCGCTCAGAGCTTACTACTGCCTTCACCCGTGTCACCGGAGAGGTCAGCGATCTTCAGTCCGGCTCCCAGGCCGCGACGAGCGCGTTAGATGCCCTCACCGCGCAGATCGCTGCACTCTCCACAGCGGTCTCCAGGATGAGTGACCACCCTGCCCTGGCCTCGGTCTCTGCCCCCAGCTCGGCCTTCGGTTTCCCCGTTCCTGGTCCCGACGTTCCCCCTCCTCCGAGTCAACCCCCACTGGACCCCCGGTGCGAGCCTAACCTCCCCTGCCCGAAGGCCTTCGGTGGGGAGTTCGAGCTGTGCAGGGGTTTCCTTGGTCAGTGTGAGCTCCTGTTCAAACACCAGCCAGCCAGGTATAGGACAGGAGAGACCAAGGTAGCCCTTGTCATGTCCCTCCTCACCGGCAAAGCCCTCAGCTGGGCCATAGCGGCGGTAGGCCATACCGAGCAGCTCGCCTCGGACTATTGTGCCTTCCGCCGCGAGTTCAATCTGGTGTTCGACCACCCAGCTGACGGGCAGGACGCTGCCGGCCGCCTCCATTCCATCCAACAGGGAGCCAGGTCGGTGGCAGATTATTCCTTGGAGGTAAGGATACTCGCGGCAGACAGTGGGTGGGATGACACTGCGCTCAAGAGCGCGTACAGGAGGGGGCTGAGCGACCCCATCAAAGATCTCATCGTTCGGGACCGCCCTGCCTCCTTCAACGAGCTCGTCACCCTCGCCCTCCAGATGGACGAACGGCTGCGGGAGCGGCGCCAGGAACGCGCCCCGCGCGCTGGCCCCTCCCATAGACCAACCCCCGTCCGTTCTACCGGTGCCTTCCCTGGGTCAGCGTCCCGTGGGCTCTCTCCACCCTCACACTCCCCCTCGCAACCCTGGGTGGCTTCTGGATCCAGGCCGGAGGAGGAGCCCATGCAGTTGGGTCGGTCACGGCTCCCGCTGGAGGTTAGGGAGCAGAGGATGAGTGGCCACCTCTGCCTCTACTGCGGGAGGTCGGGCCACTACATCAAGGCCTGCCCGACTCACCCAAAAAGACCCGGCTCACTAGTGAGGGGTGTCCTAGTGAGCCTGACGACCCTTCCTCAGCCCCAGGGTTCACATTAATTTAGAACATGCAACTTATTTGGTGATATTTCTGAATTAAGTTTACTGCCCATCTTTCTCCCTCACCCCACATTCCCTCCATTCCCTCCCTCTATTCCCTCCCTCCATTCCCTCCCCCCTCCATTCCCCCCCTCCATTCCTCCCTCCATTCCCCCCTCCATTCCCCCCTCCCTCCATTCCCTCCCCCCTCCATTCCCCCCTCCATTTCCCCCTCTATCCCCCCCTCCACTCCCTCCCCCCTCCATCCCCCCTCCATTCCCTCCCCCTCCATCCCCCCTCCATTCCCTCCCCCCTCCCTCTCCCCCTCCATTCCCTCCCCCCTCCATTCCCCCCTCCATTCCCTCCCCCCTCCATCCCCCCCTCCATTCCCTCCCTCCATCCCCCCTCCATTCCCCCCCTCCATCCCCCCCTCCATTCCCTCCCCCCTCCATTCCCCCCCTCCATTCCCCCCTCCATTCCTCCCTCCATTCCCCCCTCCATTCCTCCCTCCATTCCCTCCCCCCTCCATTCCCCCCTCCATTCCCTCCCCCCTCCATCCCCCCCTCCATCCCTCCCTCCATTCCCTCCCCCCTCCATCCCCCCCTCCATTCCCTCCCCCCTCTATTCCTCCCTCCATTCCCTCCTCCTTCCATTCCCCCCTCCATTCCCCCATCCATTCCTCCCTCCATTCCCTCCCCCCTCCATCCCCCCCTCCATTCCTCCCTCCATCCCCCCCTCCATTCCCCCCTCCATTCCCCCCCTCCATTCCCCCCTCCATCCCCCCCTCCATTTCCTCCCCCCTCTATTCCCCCCTCCATTCCCTCCTCCTTCCATTCCCCCCTCCATTCCCCCCTCCATTCCTCCCTGCATCCCCCCCTCCATTCCCTCCCCCCTCCATCCCCCCCTCCATTCCTCCCTCCATCCCCCCCTCCATTCCCCCCTCCATTCCCTCCCCCCTCCATTCCCCCCTCCATCCACCCCTCCATTCCCTCCCCCCTCCATCCCCCCCTCCATCCCCCCTCCATTCCCCCCCTCCATTACCCCCTCCATCACCCCCCTCCATTCCCCCCCTTCATTCCTCCCTCCATCCCCCCCTCCATTCCCCCCTCCATCCCTCCCTCCATTCCCTCCCCCCTCCATTCCCCCTCCATTCCCTCCCCCCTCCATCCCCCCCTCCATCCCTCCCTCCATTCCCTCCCCCCTCCATCCCCCCCTCCATTCCCTCCCCCCTCTATTCCCCCCTCCATTCCCTCCTCCTTCCATTCCCCCCTCCATTCCCCCCTCCATTCCTCCCTCCATCCCCCCCTCCATCCCCCCCTCCATTCCCCCCTCCATTCCTCCCTCCATTCCTCCCTCCATCCCCCCCTCCATTCCCCCTTCCATTCCTCCCTCCATCCCCCCTCCATTCCCCCCTCCATTCCCTCCCTCCATTCCTCCCTCCATCCCCCCCTCCATTCCCTCCCCCCTCCATCCCCCCCTTCATTCCCCCCTCCATTCCTCCCTCCATCCCCCCCTCCATTCCCTTCCCCTCCATCCCCCCCTCCAGTCCCCCCTCCATCCCCCCCTCCATTCCCTCCTCCTTCCATTCCCCCCTCCATTCCTCCCTCCATCCGCCCCCTCCATTCCCCCCTCCATTCCCTCCCTCCATTCCTCCCTCCATCCCCCCCTCCATTCCCTCCTGGATTTGACGAAAAGAAGCCGTATGAAAACTGGACAAATTAAGTGGAAATATGGAGACGGGTGACGAACTTGGACAAGAAAAAGCAAGCGTTGGCTGTGGCTCTATCGTTGACAGGTAGAGCGAGGGATACTGCTTTAGGAATAAATGTGGATGATCTAAATAAGGATGATGGAATGACCACTTTGATTGGGGAACTTGACAAGATTTTTTTGAGAGAAGAGAAGGAACGGGCTTACGAAGCCTATTCTGAGTTTGATCGAATATCGAGGGAAAATGGCGTCTCGATGGTGGACTTTATTGTTGATTTTGAACAGAAATACAACAGGATCTGTAAATTCGAGATGGTTCTGCCCGACGCTGTTTTGGCGTTTAAACTACTGGATACAGCAAGTCTTGATGTGAAAGACAAGCAACTGGCATTGACTGCATGTGGTAAGCACACTTTTGATTATATGAAGTCAGCACTGAAACGCATATTCAGAGAAAAACATGAGCAGAAGGCGGGAGCCATTAACGTGAGTCAGGATGCAGCCTACTACACAGATCAAAGAAAACCGCACCCACGAACCCAAAGTGTGCAAGCTAGAGGACCACTCGCAGGCACAAATCCACTTGACAAGTACGGAAGACGAACAAAGTGTGGGATTTGTCAAAGCACATTCCACTGGGTGAAAGATTGCCCACATAAGAAAGAACACGTAAAGATAACAGAAGAAAATAAATGCACAGAAGAACCTGATGAGTGTAATATAACGCTGTTTTCTAAGGAATCGGATACGGAAATATTCATGGTTGAGGCTCTGGGATCAGCTGTCATTGACACGGCATGCACAAGGACTGTCTGTGGTGAAAAATGGCTGAATAACTATGTAGGGGGACTAAATGAGAAAGAAGTACAGAAAATAGTTAACACAGAGAGTAGCAAGCCTTTCAAGTTTGGGGATGGGCGAGTTGTACATTCGACAAAAAAGGTCAAGATACCAGCCAAGATAGGAGAAACAAAATGCTGTAGACACAGAAGTGGTCCCATCTGACATCCCTTTACTGCTGAGTAAAACGTCGCTAAAGAGAGCAGGAGCTGTGCTGAACTTGGAGAACGATACAGCAATAATGTTTCGGCAACCGATAGCTCTGAAGATGACCTCCTTAGGATACTACTGTCTGAACATAATGGATAATGAGTCACCATGCGATACATATGAGAATGTGGTCCTGGCCATCACAGAGAATATGACTAAGGAACAAAAACACAAAGCTTTACTGAAACTTCACAAGCAATTCGGACATGCATCAGTTGACAAACTGAAGAAGCTGCTGATAAGTGCTGGAAACTCTGATAACGAGAGCACTGCTATTCTAGAGGAGATAGTAGGAAAATGTGAGATTTGTCTTAAGTACAGCAAGCCTAAGCCTAAGCCCAAGCCTGCTGTTGGGTCTGCCCATGGCCTCCCGATACAATGAGACTGTGGCAGTAGATTTACATGAGCTAGAACCGAAATGTGTGGTACCTGCACATTATCGATCACTTCACACGCTTCAGTGCGGGTGGCATTGTGACCTCAAAGAAACCAAGTGTGATAGTGAAATGCTTTGGACATTCCTGGATCAGTGTCCATGGTCCACCGGAGCGTCTCTTCAGCGACAACGGTGGCGAGTTCAACAACGAGGAAATAAGAGACATGGCAGAGAACTTCAACATCGAGATAAAGACGACTGCTGGCTATAGTCCATGGAGCAATGGCTTGCTGGAACGCCATAACCAAATGCTCAGAGATAATACTGAAGGTAAAACTTGACAACGGAGTTGACTGGAAAACTGCACTGGATTGGGCACTCATGGCAAAGAACACAGTGCAGAACGTACATGGCTTCAGCCCACATCAGCTGGTGTTTGGACAGAATCCGAACCTTCCCTCTGTGTTAGTGGATCAGCCACCTGCTTTGGAGGGAACTACTATGAGTGCATGGGTGGGACAGCACATAACAGCATTACATGCAGTAAGGAAAGCTTTCATAGAGGCAGAGTGCTCAGAGAGAATCAGAAGAGCTCTACGAAAGCAACTTCGTCAAACAGATGAGAAGTATGAAACTGGGGACAAGGTGTTCTACAAAAGGACAGACTGTGTTGAGTGGAAAGGTCCTGGAGTCGTGATACGACAAGATGGGGTGGTGATCTTTGTACACCATGGTGGGACCTATGTCAGGGTTCATCATTCTAGGTTGCAGAAGGTTGATAAGAGTGAAGTAGGTGCTAGTGAGGGTCTAGAGCACCCTGGGGAGAATGTTACTGAGGGCAATATGAAAGTACCTGTTACTGATAGTGATGTGGATGTTGATAACAATGACAGTGGGAACATACCTGGTACTGATTGTGACATAGATGTTGATATGAACAATGACGGTGAGGCTGGGGGTGTTACAGACAATGATACAGATGTCACTGAGGGTAACAATCATAAGGATAATCAACAGACAGGCATAAGGGTAGCAGCCTCCCTAGGGCTGAAAACAGGTCAAACAATCAGCTTTGTGGATAATGTAACAGATGCGTCTCACAGAGCTAAAGTGATGGGACGAGCAGGAAAGGCTACAGGAAATAACAGAAACTGGTACTGCCTACAGTACTTAGAACTATCTGACATCGCTGGTACTATGGGGTCAGCTGATCTTACTAAGGTAGACAATCTTCAGGTTAATTCACTGGATAGTGTAGAACTATGCTCTGATATGCAGGAAAATGATGTATTAGTCACAGGTGGTGTTTCATTTGATAAGGCTAAACTAGATGAAATAAGTAGCTGGAAGAATGATGGGGTGTTTGAGAAGGTAAAAGATATGGGTCAAAGGCATGTGTCCACTAGACGGGTGTGCACACTGAAAGAAACCCCTGATGGTGTAATACCCAAAGCGCGTCTTGTGGCTAGAGGTTTTGAAGAATTCAACACTAAAGATCTATAGAAGGACTCACCTACATGCTCATCAGAGTCCCTCAGACTACTCATGTCAGGTCTATGTCAGAATAAGTGGCATCAAATAACTTATCCAGAACAAAAGGATTCATCGTATTCTGTGGTCAGCTACAAAAGAACAGCTGGCAGACTGTCTGACCAAAAAGGGAGCCTCTTCCCTGGTATTACTTAAGGCACTGAATAATGGACAATGGAAGCTAGATGACTGAGTCTGACTGTTGATAACTGAGCATGAGCTCATTAAAAATTAATAATTAAAAATTATTGTTGCATACATTGATGCAACTGAGTTGCAACCTGTTGTTGTTTCTACTTGTTTCTGTTCTGTGTAAATGTGTATGAGTTGTCTGTTGTCAGCATATACATTAAGTTTTGCTAATGTTGTCACTTATTGCAAAGCAGTCCCTTCTCCCGTGGTTTTATTCATGATGTCATCAGCGATTAGTCAATGTCGACTTGACTTTCATCACAAAACAGCTAACTTCAAAAACTCTTAAGTCATACAACCCCTAACACACACACAAAGTTGCACACACAAACATGCCCGTCCATCCATCCATCCTTTCCCCCACCTACCTTAGCGTCATGCTCCTGCAGGTGTGTTCCACTGGCGTGCAGGTAGTTAAAGAGGTCCTCAGAGGGCAGTGGTCTCTCCAGCATCAGGATCAACTCTTGCTCCACTTCAAACCTTTCATGCAGGGTCACTGCTGCACTCTTCCCCATCACTCCTGGGTGACCTGCAAGCAGCAGAAGCCCCAGTTCCAGGGGAAACCCAAACTTTTACCCATCTCGAGTCTGACAGAGACAAAGAGTTACAATGAGGTTGCTGAGAACCGCCTCAGGTTAAGGATTTTAACAAAAACCCAAGTCAACTTACCTTTATAAGGATTAATTAAAGAACAATGAGAGATAGAGATGTTTTGATTTTAACTATGCAGTTAATGCACTGGGCACTACTGCTTCTGATAAAAAACTAAAAAGTTTCAAAAGATACTGACATTTCAAGAGCTTTTGGGGACAAAAACAATGTCACCATTGTGAAGGTGTCCACCTTTTCTTTGGGAATTTGTAAGGCCACCTTCAGGACAGACACACACAACACCTGTAGTTAAATTATATGCTTTACACTTCTGGTCAAATCTGAATGTCCGACACCTTTTATAAGAGAACACAAGCCGTTTTCTGTACAATCGCTACGTATTTCGTATGCGTAAGGTCACCGAATGTTTGTAATACTCCCACGTGTATTACAAAAAGACTTGAAATGGGCCATTTGAGACTACTGACATTATGTAGACCAGTGACAGACCTTAGTCGGTATGCAGATATTGGATCGTCGACAGCAGAATGGTCACCAGAAACTACAAAGTTATTTTCCTGCAGCTGCACTGCTTTCACACTGCCCAAAAAAACCCGCTAACATGCGCCAATTTACACTGACCAAAGGCGGACATGAGCGGGGTTTTGCCAGTGTGAAAGCAGTAACATGTCCATTTACATTACTGCCACGTGGTAATTAATCAGAGCCTCTGAATAGCACAAAGCCTTTGCATACCAACACGGCCGAATGGGTCTCCATGTTAACTGTTCCAATAGATTTGATCATTCTTCCAACGCATGCCAGGCTAACCACATGCATACAAACCGCTTGTCACTCAACAAGTCAAACAGACTGACGAATGGATGACGTTGCTGACTAGTGAGCCGCTATTGCAGCAGTGTCGTCAACCAGCACTTGCCCCCATCAGCGTTACCGTTGGCCTAACATGACATTTAACATCCTGGGACTTCACAACTATATTATTCATAACTGCCTGGTTTACTACTAACAAAAGACGTGGGATGAGTATTAATCTTAACAATACGACTGGCTATTTCTCGCAAATTCACTGATTACACTGCGGCCGTAACCACGTGACACGTTTTCCTGCGTAGTGGCTGCTTAGCTCGCTCACATACTCAAAACTCTGCGGCCTGCGTCTTTTCCAAACACGAGGCGAAACAAAGAACAGCTCAACACCACATTAGCCAACATCTTACACAATGTGTTAATTACCTCGTCTACTGTATCTGTGGCGAACAAATCCATATTGTACGCGGTCAAAATATGCTTAGTTTCTTTCGTTCGTAAAACGCGCTTACCGAAATAGAAGCCATTTTGTAGATGGTCCCAGGCACGTTCGCAAGCCCCCCCCCCCCACACACACACACACACACACACACGGGACGTCATTTTAAAGGCCCAGTTGTCCTCCATATGGGAACAGGTCTGAATACAGCGGCATGTACAGTATGAGAGATATGAGCAAAAACGCCATGTCGACTCAAATGAACCGCTGGGTCTCAATGACACAGTAGCTCGCTCAACGGTAAAATGGCTGACGGAGCCTGTGTGGCACATAACGCGCGGAACATGGCGCCAAGCTTGCAGGACAAAAGACAGGTTTTGACCAGTGTCTCTGGCCAGCCCCTCGCTCACAAACCTAACGTTACGTTTCCCAAGTTAAGTGGCGAAGACACGTTCAAGTCGGCGACATTAAAAAAAAACAGCCATTTTAGCTATCCACATACACACAAGTTGTCTTCACTCCAGTTGGTAACCCGTGTTAAGGCCGGCATTAGCTGCTAAGTAGGCGTTATAACCTGATATAAGAAAAAATATGTCCCACAGAATACCACACAAAACAGCTTGCATTGACTTATGTGCACATTACATTAAGTCGCAACGTTATTTCTCAATCAGCAATATTCGGAAACTTTACATCTGGATAAAAATAAAGTTACCTCCTGTCACGACCTCCTAACGAAACGCAACGGACACGGGCTCGTCACAACATGGCGGCGATCAGGATAATGACCTCCCATCACCCCACGCGTGCGTCCCGCCCCTAAAGCGCCCGCCAATTATATTCAATTTTTAAAAACAGTATTTTATTTCAAATTGTTTATGTGATGAAAGAATACTGTTTCACTTCTTCGTTTTCACATCTAGGCAAATATTACGTGTTATATGGGTCCAAATTAAGTTACCTGAATCTGATCCATCCATTTCCCAAACCGCCTATCCTGCTCTGAGGTGGCGGGGATGCTGGAGCCTATCCCAGCAGTCACTCTGACCTTTCAGGCTAAACACGATTTCATTTCAATTCCATTTAGCTGCAGTTAATTGCGATTACATGCGCTTGACCCATGCCAAACTCGGAATGACACAACTGAATCAGGTGTGTATATATACACTCACTGGCCACTTTATTAGGTACACCTTGCTAGTACCGGGTTGGACCCCCTTTTGCCTTCAGAACTGCCTTAATCCTTCGTGGCATAGATTCAACAAGGTACCGGAAACATTCCTCAGAGAGTTTGGTCCATATTGTCATGATAGCATCACGCAGTTGCTGCAGATTTGTCGGCTGCACATCCATGATGCGACTCTCCCGGTCCACCACACCCCAAAGGTGCTCTATTGGATTGAGATCTGGTGACTGTGGAGGCCATTTGAGTACAGTGAACTCATTGTCATGTTCAAGAAACCAGTCTGAGATGATTCGAGCTTTATGACATGGCGCGTTATCCTGCTGGAAGTAGCCATCAGAAGATGGGAACACTGTGGTCATAAAGGGATGGACATGGTCAGCAACAATACTCAGGTAGGCTGTGGCGTTGACACGATGCTCAATTGGTACTAAGGGGCCCAAAGTGTGCCAAGAAAATATCCCCCACACCAATTACACCACCACCACCAGCCTGAAGCGTTGATACAAGGCAGGATGGATCCATGCTTTCATGTTGTTGACGCCAAATTCTGACCCTACCATCCGAATGTCGCAGCAGAAATTGAGACTCATCAGACCAGGCAACGTTTTTCCAATATTCTATTGTCCAATTTTGATGAGCCTGTGCGAATTGTAGCCTCAGTTTCCTGTTCCTAGCTGACGGGAGTGGCACCCGGTGTGGTCTTCTGCTGCTGTAGCCCATCTGCCTCAAGGTTCGACGTGTTGTGCGTTCAGAGATGCTCTTCTGCATACCTCGGTTGTAATGAGTGGTTATTTGAGTTACTGTTGCCTTTCTATCAGCTCGAACCAGTCTGGCCATTCTCCTCTGACCTCTGGCATCAACAAGGCATTTTTGCCCACAGAACTGCCGCTCACTGGATATTTTCTCTTTTTCGGACCTGTCTCTGTAAACCCTAGAGATGGTTGTGCGTGAAAATCCCAGTAGATCAGCAGTTTCTGAAATACTCAGACCAGCCCGTCTGGCACCAACAACCATGCCACGTTCAAAGTCACTTAAATCACCTTTCTTCCCCATTCTGATGCTCGGTTTAAACTGCAGCAGATTGACTTGACCATGTCTACATGCCTAAATGCATTGAGTTGCATTGAGTTGCTGCCATGTGATTGGCTGATTAGAAATTTGCATTAATGAGCAGCTGGACAGGTGTGCCTAATAAGGTGGCCGGTGAGTGTATATTGTAGCGAATTCGGGGGTCAACGCAACCACAGGAACTGCCGCGGCCGGGAAGCGAACCCGTATCGCCCGCACCGCAGGAGACATCGCTAACCGCTAGACTACAGGGTCAGGCCCGCGAGCCAGCGGCCAGCGTGTCTTCTTATCCATGCACGTTACAATATTCTGATTTTGGGTGGTGATGGATGAGACGCCAGTCAAAGCAGAAAAATATTTTAAAGTTGAGACTTAACATTTCTGTGTGGTTCACACTTTACAGAACATGTGAGGGCCAGTTAATATAAGATGTCGGCCCACAGTCGGCCCACGTGTTATGCACCATTACAGTGCCACCATTGCCAGACTTGGCCCGCCTTCGGTGAAAACACCACTTGTCGATGGTTTAAGGGCACATTTCGGCCAGAGTCGTCAGCTATGTGGGAGGTGATTCTGGATGTATTCAAGAGCTTTTGTGGATTAAAGTGTTGTTGAAGTGTGATCATTATAGAATAATTCATTACCCAAACCGCTCATCCTGCTGTCAGGGTCGCGGGGATACTGGAGTCTATCCCAGCTGTCATTGGGCGGCAGGCAGGGAGACACCCTGGACATGCCGCCATGCCATCATAGGGCAGGAATATTAGTCTAACTGTTCTAATATCAGCTGTTCCACCATGGTTACTACCTCAACCAGCAGTAGATTTCTCTATATTGGATGGTTTACACTCAAAAAGAAACACGGTCAATGTGCAGGCTTATGTGGACACTGTTATAAATAAAATATATGAACACTATTTACGTTAATACTAATTAGGATATTGTAATATATCCATACTCCCGCTAAGAGGCGCTGCTGTTTTCAGGAGTTTCCGGGCTGTGGAGTTCTCTCATGGATGTATTAAAGTATTATAGTTCTACTATAATACTTCCTTGGGTTCTCTTTTTTTTTTGTGAAGATTTTTTTTTAACAATTTCAAACTTACAAACAACATGGCAATAACATTTCCATGTTCGCACAATAGGACCTGGTGCATACAAAGGAAAGATTGAAAAAAATAAAACAAACGAGAGGTTGAAATAACATCAATATAAAATACATAAAATTAAACAGGGCTAGGGCTTTTTGGTTAATTATATTCTTCTATTATACTAAAAAGTTTTACTGCATTTTTTATTTTCATGACTTTAAGGGCCTTTGTATAAGCAAGAAACTCTCTGCGAAATACACAAAAGTCAGGTTTCACTTTCACATATTTTGATTTGTGTTTATAACATTTCCCGAAAATAAGAACGTCGTTGACTAAAAAGTCATCGTTGCTATTGTCCATGGCAAGTCAATAAACAATGTCCTTCAGAGAAAAGTTTTCCAGTTGGAAAACCCTTGGGTAAAGCCAGTCATGTATATCAAGCCATAAAGTTTCATAATTCACACATTGGAAAAATAAATGATCAGTCGTTTGAGCATCATCACAAAATACACAATTATTGGTTTCAATTCCAAATCGCTGTCGTAACAATTCACTGGCTGGATACACTCCATTTAAAAATTTAAAATGGATTTCCTTTGCTTTGGGATTTATGGGGAATTTAAGATATTTAGTTAGTAACATGTGAATAGTTCTTTGAGTAGACTTGTGAAATTGAGTTTCTGTAAGATACTATAGAGTTTGAAATGTTATTAAACATATTTATAATTGTTTTATTTGGGAATCTGACTTCATTAAAATCACAGCCTCCAACTAAAAGTTGTGGGAGACAAGGGGTGATAGAGTAGAATATGTTAAAATTCCTTTGATTAATAGATTTAGGGATTGCTTTAGTTATAGATTTAAATACGTAACGGTTTCCAATTAAATCATATTTAAGGCAGAAACTCTCAAACGATATGATACAGCCACTACTATCAACTACGTAATTGGGTCACTGACCAAAAACCTTTCACCATCCAGTCCTTGTTATAAAATGATTTCTTTTTAACCATAATATATCTATTATTCCATAATGGTGTATTATGTGGGGTGAAATTGCGATTGTATAAGAGTTTCTAATATAAAAAGACCTGCTGGTGAACAAGGGAAAATTCAATCGGGAGTCTTTGAATACTGAAGTCACATTTAAGTAACAATTCTATACTTCCCAACTTCTTAACTGTTTCTCTGGGAAAATGGAACCAAAAGCTATTGTTGTTCAGAAAAGACTTTAGCCAATTGATTTTCAACGTTCCATTTACAAAATCAAAACCGATAGCTTGTAGGCCTCCATCTTTAAAATCTCTGCTCTCTTAACTTAGTGGATTTTCATTTTCCAAAGATAATCAAAACTGACCTGATAGATCTTTTTAATAGCTCTACTTGGAATAGCCATCGAGTATGCCAGATACATGCACCTTGAAATGCTTTCCGTTTTAGTCAAAAAGATTCGACCTAATAAACTAATGCCTCTCCATAACCAAGAGTTAAGTCTAGTTTGGCATTCATCCACTACCTTCCACACATTCATATTTTGATACATATTTATGTCCAAGTACTAAACAGTGGATTTTACAGAAATGCTGTATGCCTCTGTTAAATGACTTTGATGAACTGGCATTAGCTCACACTTGTTCAAATTTAACTTTAGACCAGAGGCTTTGGAGAAAAATCTGAATCATTTGAAGTATTCCGGGGACTTCAGTTAGCTGCTTCATAAAGATGGTTGTATCATCTGCTAACTGGCTAATGATTACTGGTTTCCCAAGTACATCTAATGGAGTGATAGTTGAATTTTTAATAAAGACAGAAAGCATTTCTGTAGCAATTATAAAGAGAGAAGGGGAAATGGGACAACCCTGTTTAACGCCGCGTTTGGTTATAAATCGGGGTGACGTACCTCTTGGTAAAGAGACTGAACAATTTGTATTTTCATAGAGATTCATGTTTTGAAACTTATCCCCAAAACCTAATAACATTAAACAATGGCATTTTTTTTTGAAAAAAGTGCTCAATTGAATCAAATGCTTTATAAAAGTCAAGAAATAGAATAAAACCATCATCTTCTATTAAATGTCTATAATCTAAAAGATCAAGCATTAAGCAAATATTGTTGTGAATGGATCTACCCTTCATAAAACCAGGTTGAGAATCCCTTATAATTTTATGTAGATTCTTTTTTAACCTATTAGCATAAATAAGGGTCACGATTTTGTAGTCGTTGTTGAATAATGTGATTGGTCTAAGATTATCTAATATTTTGGGGTCCTTATGAAGCTTGGGAATTAAAGTTATTATAGCTTGTTTCATAGTGGAAGGAAATTTAATATTGTCAGTTGATTCTTTTAACATAAGAGAGAATGCAACTTTAATAAGTCCCAAAAATGTCTATAGAAATTGGCAGTAAGTCCATCCCTACCTAGAGATTTGTCTAAAGACAAACTCATTACTGCTTTATCCAGCTCATCTGAAGTAATTTCAGCATCACACAACCATACGAACACATCAACAATACAGAGAATACGAGCTTTGATATTGTTGAAGAAGTCAGCATCCTGAACAGAAAAGGTTGAAGAATACAATTTACTGTGTTAGTAATTAGTATTAGTATTGAGTAGCAGCAGAATACTTCACAACTGCTATCATTAAACGTTTATTGACATGCTACAGTACCAGAGAAAAAGTTAAATCTATGTTAACATTATTTTATTATAATGTTAAACTTTATTTCACTCTCTCTCTCTCGCACACGTAAGGAATCCAGCTTTGGTAAGGAATGAGCTTTGGCTCAAGATAAATCAAACAATAGCAAACAAACAAACCAACACAAAACCAATTTCTGTCACGTATCTGGAAAGAACCCAAAAGCAGACGGGACAAGCAGGTAAGGGAAGAAATCAAGTCTTATGGCCGGACTCGATGAAGCAGCAATCATTGGCAACGCTGTCTTCGGGAGGGGGGCGGAGTCGGCTTGTGTTCGTCACGTCAATGCGTCTCTGTGTGTGTCGGAAAAAACAGTGCTTCGGCTTGGAGTCGCCTTGTCACCAAAGTGGGGAGGCGCTCTCCTTCCAGACTGCCGGCCCTCGGACAGATGCAGTTGGCGAACGCATGCAGTACGAGGGTGGGTGTTTGAATTAAAATAGGGATCGATTGGCCACTAAATTGGGAGAAAAAAGGGAAAAATCCAAAATACATTTATAAAAAAAAAAAAAAAAGAAATCAACTCTTCATTCAAGTGGCCCATCCCAGGGGTAGAGCAGGAGTTGGCTCAGTGGCAGGTAGACTGGCAGGCACAAGTCCATCAATGGCTACGTTCCAGCCAACACTGGTCCACAGTGGAGGCTTTTTAAGGGTGACGCCGATTGCTTGATGGCCAGCTGCTGTGCCGGGGTGAAGGAGGGGTCAGCAGGTGTCCAGGGAGAAGAGGGGTTAGGCTTGGGCTTTTGGCTCATGACTTCTATTTATTTAGCACTGGCCTACTGATCTGAGGAATGCTATAATGCTCGACTTCACTCAATGTGGCCAGGGGTGCTCGGGTTGGACCCGTCAAACTGGGCAGTGCTGGCCGCTGAATGTGGCCGAGGCTCGACAATGTATGTGGGCAGGGGTGGTCGCGCTGGCACTACAATCAAGCCCAAAGTCGCGCGACGTTTCGCTGTTTATGTACCTTCTTCAGGCGAGGCCTTATTCAACTAAGAGAGGCAGGGTTAAGCTTAAGGTTAGGGTTAGGCTTTTAAATCCGCATTCCCAAATACATTGCAATTAACCTTGTGCACTGTCCATCGACATGGTGTTTAGATGGCGGCCACAGTCCCCCACCAACTACCCCACCGTCCCACGCAATCCAAAAATTCAATGGCAGCTAATAATGGTCCCTCAGTTTGGCTCAGTCGCATCATCGGGACCCCAATTTGGTCCCCTGTTTCACTACAACAAAGCCCAAAGTCGCGCGACGTTTCGCTTTTCTTCAACCCTCTTCAGGCGAGGGTTTAGACTTTTCTACGAGCGGCATGTCGGTGGCCTTCTAAGGCTCGTGAAAATCAAATCACTTGATTGGAAGCTGCCAATTTGCCATAACAATATGGAAGGACCTCTAAAATCTGTTGTACATACTTTGTGCTACTGCACTTACCAGCATGCTTTGTGTCTTGCACATTTCCTATGTTCTTGTGGGTTTCGAAACATGTGAACCAATGGAATGTATTTGCTCTTTGTATTTTTATTCGAATTTTGTTATTAGCCAATGATGTGGTGTGGAGTTGTTATGCCCGCGAAATCACGAGCTTCGCAACAGTCCATCTCCTCACGGAGAGGGAGGAGTTAGGCAGCCCGAGTGAGTACGACGAAGAGAGAGGGCCATTTTTCTGCTGCTCCGTCTAAGTACCCGTTTCGCGGAGACTTTATACACAGCCCGTGTACTAGGCCCGCATTTGAGGTCAGGAGTGTTGCGATTGGCCCGCGGTCGTATGCTTGCTGGTGGGCTTTGTTTTAGTATGCCGATTATTTTGTTTATGCCCCATAGCCAGTGTCGCCGCTAGCTAGCTAAGTGCATTTAGCATCCAGTGCTAGTGTGTTAGCTAGCCGACTAGAGTTGTGGAGGCTAGTCAGAAGTCATCGGGCTGCGCTGGACGGTGATCTAACTAGGGGAGCCGCTCTGCTCCATTCCTGGGACCTGTCTGCTATCCAAAGAGGACTCGCTTCATCTGCTCTATCTTCGCCAGGGTTGTTTGAACATTGCAACCTTTGGCCATCTTGCGGCGGGTGGAGGCTGCTACCGGGGAGCCGACACCTGCCAGCTGCTAGGCTAGCACTACGCCTTCCATCCTCTGGACTGCACACAGCCTCCCGGTCGAGGGGGCGATGGGTTGTGAGTAACCCGAAAATTTCATTTATACTCACACACACACGCACACTTTTATCTCGTCGCCTGGGCATCGTAGCGGTGGCTGCCTTGCCCTCCGCTCAGAGAGCTGCTTTAATGTGCACCAACGGGCCCCAACGGAAAGTGCTGGGTATTTGTGTGTTCTTTTGATACTTTCTTCCTGTTTATTGTGACCGCTTGTCCCACCCTGTGTAATTTCAATTAATGTTTATTTAATCAGCAATACTACACTCGTGTGGTACTCTCTCTCTCTCTCTCTCTCTCATTATTATCAAATAAATCCTATTATTATTAATTATATTTCGGGTGTATTGGCAGCTCATTTTCCGCATATGCAAAGCCTAGGTTACTTATAGAGTGCTGGTAATAAGCTTGTACAGTAATTCAGTACACAGCAGAGTTATAAGATCTGCATTAACCACGTGTTTGTTTCATTCTGGGAAGATATACCATTCACCAGCCTTAGCTAAGTGTAGTATTTTCACAGTGGAGGCACCGCGCTACTAAATTGATTATTATCTTGGTTAATTATTTCTATTATCAATTATCACTAATATTGTCATTAGTGGCACTAGCCTACTAGTACACAGGAGGTTCAGCCAGCTCACCATTCCACCGCTGAGAACTCAGGATCCTGTTGCGCTATTGATTTGTATTGTAACACTTTAGTAACTGGTAGCATTAGGCTTTTGTCTTGTTTAAATGTGCTTGGCGTTGCCCGCCAGTGAAAAAGGGGTTACAAATAGCTTTACACTAGTCCAACTCACCGAGCGGGGGGGCTACGTCCCTCTTTGTCGGAGTCCCTCGTAAAAAGAGAGAGTGAACCACAGCTCCGCCTCTAAATACGTCACTGGGAAATATGACACCACCTCCGGTGGGCGTGTGCTTTCGCCCGGGACAGACGTTCCCTGACCATGCCGTTGTCCCGGGAAAATGGACCCGCCCATCTGTTGGATCGCCAGGTCTTTCTCCGGAAACACCGGATGACGA
This sequence comes from Lampris incognitus, assembly GCF_029633865.1. NCBI lineage: Eukaryota > Metazoa > Chordata > Actinopteri > Lampriformes > Lampridae > Lampris > Lampris incognitus. The sequence goes on from NW_026611451.1 coordinate 700,249, forward strand.
CCCATTCGCCGGGGAGGTAGGAATGGAGAACCTTCTCAGCTGGGGTGGGGAGAGCAGCTGCCACCTGTTTGGGAGACTTGGGAGAGAGCAGAGGAGAGATTACAGCAGTGCTGTAGCATAGCATGCTCGTAAAGAGCGGTTTGGGGAAGAGCTCCCGGCGCAGGGCCCGTTCCCATGGTCGGAGGCCGTCCCATGACAATCTCAAAAGGACTAAGCCCTGCTCTGGAGTGTCTTTGTCGCACGCGCATGTACATAAGTACCAGAGGACGTAAGAAACTGTCTCTGTTGCCAGAGAGCACCAAAGTCCACGCCGAAAGCGTAGCGTGAATCCGTGTAGATGGTGACAGACCAGCCAGCTGCCAGCTCGCAGGCCGCAGAGAGGGCCGTGAGTTCAGCAGCCTGTGCAGAGAGGTGAGAGGGCAATGAGCTGCAATTAAGGCAAGCGGAGGCAGAGCATACGGCCCAACCAACCTGACATTGGCCGGTGGTAAGACAGCGGGAAGCCGACCCATCCACAAAAAGGACAACGGCAGGGTTGGCAAGAGGAGTGGAGCTGAGATCAGGCCGAGGTGAACAAACAGCAGAGACAGCTGCAACGCAGTCGTGTGGTTCACCATCGTCTGGTGAGGGAAGAAGGGTGGCGGGGTTAAGGACAGCGCAACGTTTGACAGTGATGGTGGGCATGTCAAGGAGCACAGTGTTGTAACATAGCCACCGGGCTGCGGACAGCTGTGACCTTTTCTGTTCAAGTAGGAGGACCGGGACCGCATGGGGAACCAGGAGAATAACGTCGGAGTACCCCACGATGTCTCGCGAGGCCATCACAGCCTTTTCAGCAGCAGCGACGGCTCGAAGGCAGCGAGGCAAGCCAGCCGCTACCGGGTCAAGTTTGGCGGAGAAGTAAGCCACAGGGCGCAGCTTGCAGTCCCCCATGAGACTGACTGCAAGAGGACGGAGATCATGCAGCCGTTGCGCTCATCCACAGTTTGAGTGAATGCTTGAGCGGGCTCCGGATAGCCAAGAGTTGGTGCGATTTGGAGCTGGACTTTCAGTCCCTCAAAGGCTTTAGTTGCCTCTGGGGTCCACAAGAGGACCTGTGAGGCGGGTGCATGAGAGTCAATGAGGGCCCGAAGGGGTTTGTCAAAGGTTGCAAATGCCGGAACGAACAAGCGACACAGTAGGAAGCCATGCCTAAGAACAGGGTATCTGCAGGTTTCACTAAGTTAATTTTAAGACTTTTTAAGACCTTTTTAATGCCACTTGGATCGGAATTTAAGACCAAGATCTACAACAAAATATATACATATGGTTGGTAAGCCCTAACGCCCAACAGCTGAATATTTAAACATTTGATTCGCGCGAGTGCAGTTTTATCGAAATGGTTAAACAAATGTATGTTTTGTGACACGCTGATGTTGTAACCGCATTTCTTGACGTTCAGACCGAATATTTAAAGATTTGATTCGCGGAATTTCGCGCGATTGCAATCAGATAAGCTGAAGTCCTCCTCCATGTTGAAAAAGCTGCCAGAAACTACACGCTGCTGTGACTGGTTGATTCGCTGTGAGCATTTGATGACAAAACAACGAATCACAGCAGAGCGCGCAGCGGAGGTCCCTCCCCCCTCCACCTGGCCGATCAATTCTAGCATCAACTTTTCTTCTTCTTCTCTCGGCTGCTATTTTGTCATGACTTAGTTAGCATTTGTCCGCCAAATTCTGTATAGGCTATACCATTTAGCAATTAACCGCTCAGTAAAACCAACATCGGTATTCTTTTCGATAACTAGTTACATTAATATTACCTACAACCGTGAGTTGCAGGTAATATTGCCATGGTATCGCATCATCCAGGTCATTTCTTTGTCTATGGGGGATACATATTTGTTTTAATTACAGGGAATAGCATGCTATAGGTAACAGGTGCGCCTGATACGAACCTGGAATTCATGAAAATAGCATGTGTGTTAGAGTTTGTGGGAGACCCCAAGCGCACGACACCAGACAGAGATGGGGTTAGCCGAAAACTGGCGTACTTTATTCAAACATAGGAAGGCAATGAGCGACAAGGAAAAAACGGAAAGTCCAAGGGGGGAAAAAACTCGCGGGTAATCCAAACGGGAACAAGGCAGGATACTTCCACGGGGAAACCTTGCAAGGGAAAAACATGAACCAAGGGCTGGGATGAGTTCGTAGAGAAAAGGACCGTGAGAGGAGAGTCGCCGCTACTGCGGGGAGGTAACAACACGAACTGACAACGGGCACGTGGGAGGCCACCAAACTTAAGCCCAGCCCTGATGACTAAGCCCGGCCCTGACGAGCCGATTGGCTGCCGGCGTGGGGTGGGCGGGCCACGGTGCGGGGTGGGCGAGCCATAACACTTGTTTCCCTTTTATTTTCTTTTTTTCCCCTCAAAATTCACAGAGTCCCTGGCCTCAGGAATCATAAGGCCCTCGTCTTCCCCGGTGGCAGCGGACTTCTTTTTTGTGGCAAAGAAGGAGGGCAGCCTGAGGCCTTACATAGATTATCGAATGCTACATAACATCACGGTGAAAAATAAATATCCACTCCCCCTTATGAGTTCCACGTTCGAGCCACTCACTCACGCCACGGTGTTCACGAAGCTGGACCTGCGCAGCGCATACCACCTGGTGCGCATCCGGGAAGGGGATGAATGGAAGACGGCCTTCAACACCCACCTAAGGCATTTCGAATACCTCGTTTTGCCCTTCGGCCTGACCAACGCCCCGGCCGTCTTCCAGGCGTTGGTCAACGACGTGCTCCGGGACATGCTGAACACGTTCGCGGTGGTGTACCTGGATGACATCCTCGTGTTCTCCAGGACTGAGGAGGAACACCACCAGCATGTCCGCCTGGTCCTCCAACGGCTGCTGGAGAACAGGCTCTTCGTGAAAGCCGAGAAGTGCGTGTTCCACTCCGCCTCCGTGGAGTTCCTTGGCCACATCGTAGAGAAGGGGCTCGTCCGCACTGACCCCAGGAAGACCCGAGCGGTGGAGGAGTGGGCACGGCCCACTAACAGGACGCAACTCCAGCACTTCCTGGGGTTTGCAAACTTCTACCGGCGCTTCATCAGGGGGTTCAGCCGTGTGGCCGCCCCCCTCACTGCACTCACCTCCAACCTCCGCCCCTTCTCCTGGACCACGGAGGCAGAAGCCGCCTTTTGGCCCTGAAGAGGCTGTTCACAACGGCTCCGGTGCTCGCCCACCCGGACCCCTGCAGGCAGTTCATCGTGGAGGTGGACGCATCGGACACGGGCATCGGAGCCGTCCTCTCCCAGCGGTCGGAGGAGGACCAGAAGATCCACCCGTGCGCCTTCTTCTCCCGGCGTTTCAGTCCTGCGGAGAAGAATTACGACATCGGCAACAGGGAGTTGCTGGCCGTCCACGCCGCCCTAGAGGAGTGGAGACACTGGCTGGAGGGAGCAGGGCAGCCGTTCATCGTATGGTCCGATCACAAGAACCTGACCTACGTGCGGACGGCTAAGAGGCTCAACCCCAGGCAGGCGCGCTGGGCTCTCTTCTTCAGCCGGTTCGACTTCACCCTCACCTACCGCCCGGGCACCAAGAACGTCAGGGCAGACGCCCTCTCCCGTCTGTTTCCCGAGGGGTCCCATGACGCCCCAGACACCATCCTTCCCCCGGACCGGGTGGTGGGTGTCGTCACCTGGGCCATCGAATCGGTGGTGAGAAGGGCCCGGCGCGCCCAGCCCGACCCAGGCAATGGACCCCGGAACCGGCTATTTGTGCCTCCCTGTGTCCGGCCCCAGGTGCTGGAGTGGGGCCACTCCAGCCATCTTGCCTGCCACCCCGGTGTCTACTGAACGGCGGCCTTCATCCGCAGGGGTTTCTGGTGGCCCACCATGGAGGCAGACACCAGAGAGTTCGTGGCAGCCTGCACCACCTGCACCCGCAGCAAGGCTCTCCATCGCCCTCCAGCAGGTCTCCTGCGCCCCCTTCCTGTCCCCGGCCGACCTTGGTCCCACATTGCAATGGACTTTGTAACTGGCCTCCCCGTGTCGCAAGGCAATGACACCATTCTGACCATTGTCGACCGGTTTTCCAAGGCCGTCCACTTTGTTGCCCTCACCAAACTCCCCTCTGCAGCCGAGACGGCGGACCTTCTCGTCTCCCACTTCGTCCGACCCCATGGGATTCCCCTGGACATTGTCTCTGACCGTGGTCCCCAGTTCACTTCGAAGGTATGGCAGGCCTTCTGTAAGGGGATTGGGGCCACGGTCAGCCTCTCCTCCGGGTATCACCCCCAGACCAATGGGCAGGCAGAGCACCTGGAGGCGGCTTTGCGTTGTGTTACCACCAGCAACCCCGCCTCCTGGAGCAAGTACCTGCCCTGGGTGGAGTACTCGCTCAACTCCATGGAGAGTTCGGCTACCGGTTTGTCCCCCTTCGAGTGTTCTCTTGGCTATCAACCTCCTCTGTTCCCCCATCAGGAGTTGGAGGTGGCGGTCCCGTCCACGAGGGCCCATCTCCGCCGATGTCGGCGCGTTTGGAAGACTGCCCGGGCCGCTATGTTGCGAGCTACAGAGCGGGCCCGGCGCAGCGCCAACCGGCGGAGAGTGCCGGCTCCAGCTTATCGACCTGGCCAGAAGGTATGGCTCCTGGCCCGGGACCTGCCCTTCCCTACCCTCAACCGGAAGCTGGCTCCCCGCTACGTCGGTCCCTACACCATCGACCGCATCGTCAACCCTTCGGCGGTGCGTCTCCATCTCCCTACCTCACTCAAGATCCATCCCGTCTCCATGTCTCGCGCCTCAAACCGGTAGCCACCAGCCCCCTGTCTCCCCCTGTCCAAGCTCCTCCACCCCCCAGGGTCCTCGACGGTGGTGACATGGTCTGGGATGTCGACCAGCTGCTCGCCGTACGCAGCTGGGGGCGTGGGTACCAATACCTGGTGGACTGGGTTGGCTATGGGCCCGAGGACCGCAGCTGGGTTCCCCGGTCCTACCTGGCCGACCCCGCACTCCTGGAGGAGTTCTATCGGGCCCACCCCAACGCCATCGGACGGTCGCCCGGTGTCTCCCGTAGGAGGGGGGGTCCTGTTGTGGTGACACCGCCCCGAGCTGCCTCCCCGGCACGTTCAAGCCACTCCCCCAGCTCGGACGTGCCGGAAACATCCGAGCGCTCGGCTCGCGCTCTGAGGAGACGAGCGCTGCACTGCACCAGGTGTTTGCCATCATCCATCAGGCACACCTGTGGCAATCAGGCAGCCTTCTACAAGAAGCCTCCCAGAACGTCTCTCTGTGCTTCGACGTACTGAACCCTGCGGTAAAGTTCTGACAAGCCCTCCAGCGTTCCTTGCATTCTGTTTATTCCCCAGTGTCTTATCTTCGTGTCTCTGTTTCCTCCCAAGACTCTCCCTCCGCGATTTCCACGGCTCCCCGCGTCTCCCTCGTCCCCAGCGACCTTCACGTTTTCTCCCCGGACCTCTCCTGCGATCTCCCCCCTTGTCCCTCTATCTGGACCCCTCCCTTCCGACTCGACTTCCCGGATCTCGGACCTGGACTTTCTCGGACAACCCCTCTTGGATCACGGACTGGACTTTCTTGCCAGGTGCACGCGCATTTTTTCAACACCTCCTGGTCATTTACATACCGCACCACACATAGGCTAAAAACACTCACGCATAGTTATACACGCAAACCACGGGACACCACACATAGTTTATTCACACATCCCACTAACAGAACGCCTTTTTCACCATACATTTCCCTCCCACAATAAAACGACCGGGCGGCATCTCGGTGGCCTTCTAAGGCTCGTAAAAATCAAATTAACAATCGAAAAAATAGCCAACATTAGTCCAACTCACCGAACAGCGGGCGACGTAGTTCTGCCGGACTCCGTCGAAAAGAGAGAATGGAGCTCCGCCTCTAAATATAAACTGGGAAATATGACACCACCTCCGGTAGATGGCACGCTCTCCGGAAAAGGCGGCCCCCCACGCCGTTGTCACGGGAAACGTGACGCGACATCCGGCAAACGCGCGCCCTCCCCACAGACGGAAAAAAACAGAAAGGGGGAGGAAAAAAAGAAAAAAAAAAGAAAAAAAGGGACAGTGTGTTTTTTCCAGAGACGGGTTAGGGTTAGAGTTATAGGACCGTGTGTCCGAGGAAAGTGACGTGTTGTTGACAAAATTGGAGTTTGGAGAGACTAGCTTGGTGACCTTCTTGGGCCAGATGGCGTAAGAGAGAGACCGAGTCACGGCTGCACTGCGTTGTGGTGGGGGCACAAAGCAGGAGGTCGTCGACGTACTGCCATAGGGTTGAGCCGCGCGTCAGCGTAAGTGTGCTAAGGCTGTCTCGAAGCGCCCCGTTGTAGATCGTGGGGCTTTCACAATCGCCCTGACACAGCCTTGTCCATGTGACCGTCAAATAGGAACGCAAACCAGAACTGGCCGTCAGGATGAACAGGGACGCTGAAGAAAGCGTTGGCAAGGTCCACAACGGTAAACCGCCGTGCAGAAGGGGGAACCTGAGACATAAGGGTGTAGGGATTGGGGACGCAGGGCGTGCGGGCCCTGACAGCTGCATTTACTGCCTGAAGGTCTTGAACGAACCTCCATTCAGTGGGCTGTCCGGGTGGGCGTATCTTCTTCGCGGGGAAGATGGGAGTGGAAACCGGGGAGGTGGGGCAAGGGACAATTATGCCCTTGACACGCAAGGCATTGAATACAGGGCAGATGCCATTAACCGCTTCCGGTTTCAAAGGGTACTGAGGTTGGTGGGGACGGAAGTCGGATTTCGGGGTAATGATGACGGGCTCACAATTACGTATGAGACCTACATCCTATTTCCCGTCAGCCCAAAGATGGGAGGGGATGTTGTGAAGCTGCGGAGCAAGTGCAGTGTGTGTGTGTGTGCCAGTGTATGGGCCTCAGTCACTGACGGTGAGGGGGCGGACAGAGCCAACATTCGTGGCGTCACCGCAACGGTGGCGCTGACGTCTACCCGGTATAATTTTAGTGAGGGGTACCAGTCGCGTGAAGAGTCGGCGGGAAGCCAATCTGACGCCAGAGAAGCTTGTCGCGCGAGTGGACCCGTATCTGTCCACTGGGAACCCCGTGGTTTTACCAAGGAGACGTGCGGGACCGAGTCATCAACCGAAAACAACGCAGTTTGGTCGTTGTCTAATGTACACGTGACATGAGCGGTGCAGTGTAGGTTGTCCGTTGTCATGTAGGTCGATGCGTCCCCTGTTGTGGTGTGTGAGCAAGGGAGCAGAGCCACTGTGTGTATTGGGAGGCGGTAGGAGCCCACATGTAGACCCGTAGAGGGAGGGCGGGGTTATGTGTATGCAAAAAAATATTCGCTGCTGGTAACGAAGTGATGTACAGCCCTGATGAGGTGGAAACAACAGAGATGCCCAGTTGGATCATGCCATCTGTATCCAGCAAATTAAATGGGCAGTTATCAGAAATTAAAACAGGCAATTTTGTTGATGAGCTGTCATCCAGGCAAACAAGCGCACAGGAATGGATAATGGCTCCGTGACACACCTACCACTCGCAACAGTGGAGAGGACCGTTTGGCCGCTCCGTGTTAACCGTGGCCGGCCGATAGGCGGTTCTCACCACCGTTCGTGTGGCTCCCGTGTCTAACAAGAAAGGCAGCTCAGCATTTGCAAGACGCAAGGTTATCATTGGCAGTTTTCGGAAAGCTAGCTCATGAGATACATACTGTCCAACTGGGGAAGCTAACAGCAAAGCAGAGTCTTCATTGCAAATCAGTGTATTTGGTTGTGTCTGTGCATTCATACGACCTGATGTGGCAGCAGATGTGTCCAGGACCCCCTCCTCCTCCTCCCGTGTCGCCTGTCAGTCCGAACTCCGGTATGAGCCTCCCCGTGGGGCCCGCTGGTTGTGAGGTCCGTTGCTCCATCCTCGGCCTCTTCCGCGCCTTTGGTTGATGCCCTTGACGGAGTGGACAGTCTTCAGCCCAGTGACCGGGCTGGCCACATGTGAAGCAGCAGTCGTCACCCGGTTGGGGGCCGCTGGGCTGGGCGTGTTGTCACGGGTTCTGACATCGTGAACGGTCCCCGGGTCTGTCCTGTTGCACAGGTTAGTAGGGTGAAGGAAGCCGCTGCGGCACCATGGAGGAGAGAGAGAGAGGTGCGATGTTTGTCCTGAGCCTGCCTTGCCTTCTGTTCTTCTTCCTTTTTCTGCATTTGATCGTGGGCATGATCAGCATGTCTCAGCAAGTCTTCCAGTCGTCTCTTTCCGTATCCTACGCAGTATGTTTCTATGGCTTTCCTAACTCCGTCCTGCAGGCCGACCAGGAAATGTTTGCAGAGGTGAGTGTTGTGGCTACACCGCCCCGAGCTGCCTCCCCGGCACGTTCAAGCCACTCCCCCAGCTCGGACGTGCCGGAAACATCCCAGCGCTCGGCTCGCGCTCTGAGGAGACGAGCGCTGCACTGCACCAGGTGTTTGCCATCATCCATCAGGCACACCTGTGGAAATAAGGCAGCCTTCTACAAGAAGCCTCCCAGAACGTCTCTCTGTGCTTCGACGTACTGAACCCTGAGGTAAAGTTCTGACAAGCCCTCCAGCGTTCCTTGCATTCTGTTTATTCCCCAGTGTCTTATCTTCGTGTCTCTGTTTCCTCCCAAGACTCTCCCTCCGCGATTTCCACGGCTCCCCGCGTCTCCCTCGTCCCCAGCGACCTTCACGTTTTCTCCCCGGACCTCTCCTGCGATCTCCCCCCTTGTCCCTCTATCTGGACCCCTCCTTTCGGACTCGACTTCCCGGATCTCGGACCTGGACTTTCTCGGACAACCCCTCTTGGATCACAGACTGAACTTTCTTGCCAGGTGCACGCACATTTTTTCAACACCTCCTGGTCATTTACATACCACACCACACATAGGCTAAAAACACTCACACATAGTTATACACGCAAACCACGGGACACCACACATAGTTTATTCACACATCCCACTAACAGAACGCCTTTTTCACCATACATTTCCCTCCCACAATAAAACCCCCCTTTGTAGACTTAGAAGTCATCTCGTGTCTGTCTGTCTTGGGTTTCGCCACACGGGTCAGGTTCTGGTGCGCGAGCACAACAGAACGTCGGAGCCATTATGGACCCAGGCAAACCCAAGGAGCGGACGGTCCCTGTGACGCCCCAGAGCCCCGTCCCCCTAGAGGCAGTAGTAAGAAGTCACAGTTGCCAACTTGCCTCTCTCCGCTCAGAGCTCACTACTGCCTTCACTCGTTTCACCGCAGAGATCAGCGATCTTCAGTCCGGCTCCAAGGCCGTGACGAGCGCGTTAGATGCCCTCACCGCGCAGATCGCTGCACTCTCCACAGCGGTCTCCAGGATGAGCGACCACCCTGCCCTGGCCTCGGTCTCTGCCCCCAGCTCGGCCTTCGGTTTCCCCGTTCCTGGTCCCGACGTTCCCCCTCCTCCGAGTCAACCCCCACTGGACCCCCGGTGCGAGCCTAACTTCCCCTGCCCCAAGGCCTTCGGTGGGGAGTTCGAGCTGTGCAGGGGTTTCCTTGGTCAGTGTGAGCTCCTGTTCAAACACCAGCCAGCCAGGTATAGGACAGGAGAGACCAAGGCAGCCCTTGTCATGTCCCTCCTCACCGGCAAAGCCCTCAGCTGGGCCATAGCGGCGGTAGGCCTTACCGAGCAGCTCGCCTCGGACTATGGTGCCTTCCGCCGCGAGTTCAATCTGGTGTTCGACCACCCAGCTGACGGGCAGGACGCTGCCGGCCGCCTCCATTCCATCCAACAGGGAGCCAGGTCGGTGGCAGATTATTCCTTGGAGGTAAGGATACTCGCGGCAGACAGTGGGTGGGATGACAAAGCGCTCAAGAGCGCGTACAGGAGGGGGCTGAGCGACCCGTTCAAAGATCTCATCGTTCGGGACCGCCCTGCCTCCTTCAACGAACTCGTCACCCTCGCCCTCCAGATGGACGAACGGCTGCAGGAGCGGCGCCAGGAACGCGCCCCGCGCGCTGGCCCCTCCCATAGACTAACCCCCGTCCGTTCTACCGGTGCCTTCCCTGGGTCAGCGTACCGTGGGCTCTCTCCACCCTCACACTCCCCCTCGCAACCCTGGGTGGCTTCTGGATCCAGGCCGGAGGAGGAGCCCATGCAGTTGGGTCGGTCACGGCTCCCGCTGGAGGTTAGGGAGCAGAGGATGCGTGGCCACCTCTGCCTCTACTGCGGGAGGTCGGGCCACTACATCAAGGCCTGCCCGACTCGCCCAAAAAGGCCCGGCTCACTAGTGAGGGGTGTCCTAGTGAGCCTGACGACCCTTCCTCAGCCCCAGCCCAAGAAGGAGCACAACCACCTTTTTCCGGTCACTCTCACCTGGGGTAACGACTCACTGTCTGTTGGTGCACTCCTGGATTTGGGGGCGGACGAGTGTTTGATGGACATCTCGCTGGCCCGGCAGGCCGGCATTCCACTCGTCCCCCTAGACACACCCCTCACAGCCCAAGCCCTAGATGGTCGTTCACTTGGTAAGATCACACATAGCACTGCTTCCCTCACCCTCACCCTTTCGGGTAATCACGTGGAAGCTATCCGTTTCTTGGTTTTGCACGCCCCCACAGCGCCCCTGGTGCTAGGAAGACCGTGGTTGGAACGGCACGATCCTTACATCTCTTGGTCTACTGGGCGGATTTTGGGTTGGAGCGTTGCGTGTCATGCCAACTGCCTTCGCTCCGCCCACTCCCCGTCCAGCGGCCTCAGACCCGTGCCTCCTCCAACGGATCTCACTGGTGTTCCTCCCATTTATCACGATTTAGCCCCTGTATTTAGTAAAGACAGTGCACTTTCCCTCCCCCCTCACCGTCCCTATGATTGTGCCATAGATCTCTTTCCCGGGGCCGCCCTTCCCACCGGTCGGTTGCATAACCTCTCCGTCCCGGAGAAGGAGGCTATGCGCAATTATATCACAGAGTCCCTGGCCTCAGGAATCATAAGGCCCTCGTCTTCCCCGGTGGCAGCGGACTTCTTTTTTGTGGCAAAGAAGGAGGGCAGCCTGAGGCCTTACATAGATTATCGAATGCTAAATAACATCACGGTGAAAAATAAATATCCACTCCCCCTTATGAGTTCCACGTTCGAGCCACTCACTCACGCCACGGTGTTCACGAAGCTGGACCTGCGCAGCGCGTACCACCTGGTGCGCATCCGGGAAGGGGATGAATGGAAGACGGCCTTCAACACCCACCTAAGGCATTTCGAATACCTCGTTATGCCCTTCGGCCTCACCAACGCCCCGGCCGTCTTCCAGGCGTTGGTCAACGACGTGCTCCGGGACATGCTGAACACGTTCGCGGTGGTGTACCTGGATGACATCCTCGTGTTCTCCAGGACTGAGGAGGAACACCACCAGCATGTCCGCCTGGTCCTCCAACGGCTGCTGGAGAACAGGCTCTTCGTGAAAGCCGAGAAGTGCGTGTTCCACTCCGCCTCCGTGGAGTTCCTTGGCCACATCGTGGAGAAGGGGCTCGTCCGCACTGACCCCAGGAAGACCCGAGCGGTGGAGGAGTGGGCACGGCCCACTAACAGGACGCAACTCCAGCGCTTCCTGGGGTTTGCAAACTTCTACCGGCGCTTCATCAGGGGGTTCAGCCGTGTGGCCGCCCCCCTCACTGCACTCACCTCCAACCTCCGCCCCTTCTCCTGGACCACGGAGGCAGAAGCCGCCTTTTGGCCCTGAAGAGGCTGTTCACAACGGCTCCGGTGCTCGCCCACCCGGACCCGTGCAGGCAGTTCATCGTGGAGGTGGACGCATCGGACACGGGCATCGGAGCCGTCCTCTCCCAGCGGTCGGAGGAGGACCAGAAGATCCACCCGTGCGCCTTCTTCTCCCGGCGTTTCAGTCCTGCGGAGAAGAATTACGACATCGGCAACAGGGAGTTGCTGGCCGTCCACGCCGCCCTAGAGGAGTGGAGACACTGGCTGGAGGGAGCAGGGCAGCCGTTCATCGTATGGTCCGATCACAAGAACCTGACCTACGTGCGGACGGCTAAGAGGCTCAACCCCAGGCAGGCGCGCTTGGCTCTCTTCTTCAGCCGGTTCGACTTCACCCTCACCTACCGCCCGGGCACCAAGAACGTCAGGGCAGACGCCCTCTCCCGTCTGTTTCCCGAGGGGTCCCCTGACGCCCCAGACACCATCCTTCCCCCGGCCCGGGTGGTGGGTGTCGTCACCTGGGCCATCGGTGGTGAGAAGGGCCCAGCGCGCCCAACCCGACCCACGCAATGGACCCCGGAACCGGCTATTTGTGCCTCCCTGTGTCCGGCCCCAGGTGCTGGAGTGGGGCCACTCCAGCCATCTTGCTTGCCACCCCGGTGTCTACCGAACGGCGGCCTTCATCCGCAGGGGTTTCTGGTGGCCCACCATGGAGGCAGACACCAGAGAATTCGTGGCAGCCTGCACCACCTGCACCCGCAGCAAGGCTCTCCATCGCCCTCCAGCAGGTCTCCTGCGCCCCCTTCCTGTCCCCGGCCGACCTTGGTCCCACATTGCCTTGGACTTTGTAACTGGCCTCCCCGTGTCGCAAGGCAATGACACCATTCTGACCATTGTCGACCGGTTTTCCAAGGCCGTCCCCTTTGTTGCCCTCACCAAACTCCCCTCTGCAGCCGAGACGGCGGACCTTCTCGTCTCCCACTTCGTCCGACCCCATGGGATTCCCCTGGACATTGTCTCTGACCGTGGTCCCCAGTTCACTTCGAAGGTATGGCAGGCCTTCTGTAAGGGGATTGGGGCCACGGTCAGCCTCTCCTCCGGGTATCACCCCCAGACCAATGGGCAGGCAGAGCGGGCCAATCAAGCCCTGGAGGCGGCTTTGCGTTGCGTTACCACCAGCAACCCCGCCTCCTGGAGCAAGTACCTGCCCTGGGTGGAGTACTCGTTCAACTCCATGGAGAGTTCGGCTACCGGTTTGTCCCCCTTCGAGTGTTCTCTTGGCTATCAACCTCCTCTGTTCCCCCATCAGGAGTTGGAGGTGGCGGTCCCGTCCACGAAGGCCCATCTCGTTTGGAAGACCGCCCGGGCCGCTCTGTTGCGAGCTACAGAGCGGGCCCGGCGCAGCGCCAACCGGCAGAGAGTGCCGGCTCCAGCTTATCGACCTGGCCAGAAGGTATGGCTCCTGGCCCGGGACCTGCCCTTCCCTACCATCAACCGGAAGCTGGCTCCCCGCTACGTCGGTCCCTACACCATCGACCGCATCGTCAACCCTTCGGCGGTGCGTCTCCATCTCCCTACCTCACTCAAGATCCATCCCGTCTTCCATGTCTCGCGCCTCAAACCGGTAGCCACCAGCCCCCTGTCTCCCCCTGTCCAAGCTCCTCCACCCCCCAGGATCCTCGACGGTGGTGACATGGTCTGGGATGTCGACCAGCTGCTCGCCGTACGCCGCCGGGGGCGTGGGTACCAATACCTGGTGGACTGGGTTGGCTATGGGCCCGAGGACCGCAGCTGGGTTCCCCGGTCCTACCTGGCCGACCCCGCACTCCTGGAGGAGTTCTATCGGGCCCACCCCAACGCCATCGGACGGTCGCCCGGTGTCTCCCGTAGGAGGGGGGGTCCTGTTGTGGTTACACCGCCCCGAGCTGCCTCCCCGGCACGTTCAAGCCACTCCCCCAGCTCGGACGTGCCGGAAACATCCCGAGCGCTGCACTGCACCAGGTGTTTGCCATCATCCATCAGGCACACCTGTGGCAATCAGGCAGCCTTCTACAAGAAGCCTCCCAGAACGTCTCTCTGTGCTTCGACGTACTGAACCCTGCGGTAAAGTTCTGACAAGCCCTCCAGCGTTCCTTGCATTCTGTTTATTCCCCAGTGTCTTACCTTCCTGTCTCTGTTTCCTCCCAAGACTCTCCCTCCGCGATTTCCACGGCTCCCCGCGTCTCCCTCGTCCCCAGCGACCTTCACGTTTTCTCCCCGGACCTCTCGTGCGATCTCCCCCCTTGTCCCTCTATCTGGACCCCTCCTTTCGGACTCGACTTCCCGGATCTCGGACCTGGACTTTCTCGGACAACCCCTCTTGGATCACGGACTGGACTTTCTTGCCAGGTGCACGCACATTTTTTCAACACCTCCTGGTCATTTACATACCGCACCACACATAGGCTAAAAACACTCACGCATAGTTATACACGCAAACCACGGGACACCACACATAGTTTATTCACACATCCCACTAACAGAACGCCTTTTTCACCATACATTTCCCTCCAACAATAAAATGACCGGGCGGCATCTCGGTGGCCTTCTAAGGCTCGTAAAAATCAAATTAACAATCAAAAAAAAAAGCCAACATTAGTCCAACTCACCGAACAGCGGGCGACGTAGTTCTGCCAGACTCCGTCGAAAAGAGAGAATGGAGCTCCGCCTCTAAATATAAACTGGGAAATATGACACCACCTCCGGTAGATGGCACGCTCTCCGGAAAAGGCGGCCCCCCACGCCGTTGTCACGGGAAACGTGACGCGACATCCGGCAAACGAGCGCCCTCCCCATAGACGGAAAAACAACAGAAAGGGGGAGAAAAAAAGAAAAAAAAAAGAAAAAAAGGGACAGTGTGTTTTTTCCAGAGACGGGTTAGGGTTAGAGTTATAGGACCGTGTGTCCGAGGAAAGTGACGTGTTGTTGACAAAATTGGAGTTTGGAGAGACTAGCTTGGTGACCTTCTTGGGCCAGATGGCGTAAGAGAGAGACCGAGTCACGGCTGCACTGCGTTGTGGTGGGGGCACAAAGCAGGAGGTCGTCGACGTACTGCCATAGGGTTGAGCCGCGCGTCAGCGTAAGTGTGCTAAGGCTGTCTCGAAGCGCCGCGTTGTAGATCGTGGGGCTTTCACAATAGCACTGACACAGCCTTGTCCATGTGTAAGGCCGACCGTCAAATAGGAACGCAAACCAGAACAGGGACGCTGAAGAAAGCGTTGGCAAGGTCCACAACGGTAAACCGCCGTGCAGAAGGGGGAACCTGAGACATAAGGGTGTAGGGATTGGGGACGCAGGGCGTGCGGGCCCTGACAGCTGCATTTACTGCCTGAAGGTCTTGAACGAACCTCCATTCAGTGGGCTGTCCGGGTGGGCGTATCTTCTTCGCGGGGAAGATGGGAGTGGAAACCGGGGAGGTGGGGCAAGGGACAATTATGCCCTTGACACGCAAGGCATTGAATACAGGGCAGATGCCATTAACCGCTTCCGGTTTCAAAGGGTACTGAGGTTGGTGGGGACGGAAGTCGGATTTCGGGGTAATGATGACGGGCTCACAATTACGTATGAGACCTACATCCTATTTCCCGTCAGCCCAAAGATGGGAGGGGATGTTGTGAAGCTGCGGAGCAAGTGCAGTGTGTGTGTGTGTGTGTGTGTGTGTGTGTGTGTGTGTGTGTATGGGCCTCAGTCACTGACGGTGAGGGGGCGGAAAGAGCCAACATTCGTGGCGTCACCGCAACGGTGGCGCCACGAATGTGAGGGGGACCAGTCGCGTGAAGAGTCGGCGGGAAGCCAATCTGACGCCAGAGAAGCTTGTCGCGCGAGTGGACCCGTATCTGTCCACTGGGAACCCCGTGGTTTTACCAAGGAGACGTGCGGGACCGAGTCATCAACCGAAAACAACGCAGTTTGGTCGGTGTCTAATGTACACGTGACATGAGCGGTGCAGTGTAGGTTGTCCGCTGTCATGTAGGTCGATGCGTCCCCTGTTGTGGCGTGTGAGCAAGGGAGCAGAGCCACTGTGTGTATTGGGAGGCGGTAGGAGCCCACATGTAGACCCGTAGAGGGAGGGCGGGGTTATGTGTATGCAAAAAAATATTCGCTGCTGGTAACGAAGTGATGTACAGCCCTGATGAGGTGGAAACAACAGAGATGCCCAGTTGGATCATGCCATCTCTATCCAGCAAATTAAATGGGCAGTTATCAGAAATTAAAACAGGCAATTTTGTTGATGAGCTGTCATCCAGGCAAACAAGCGCACAGGAATGGATAATGGCTCCGTGACACACGTACCACTCGCAACAGTGGAGAGGACCGTTTGGCCGCTCCGTGTTAACCGTGGCCGGCCGATAGGCGGTTCTCACCACCGTTCGTGTGGCTCCCGTGTCTAACAAGAAAGGCAGCTCAGCATTTGCAAGACGCAAGGTTATCATTGGCAGTTTTCGGAAAGCTAGCTCATGAGATACATACTGTCCAACTGGGGAAGCTAACAGCAAAGCAGAGTCTTCCTTGCAAATCAGTGTATTTGGTTGTGTCTGTGCATTCATACGACCTGATGTGGCAGCAGATGTGTCCAGGACCCCCTCCTCCTCCTCTCGTGTCGCCTGTCAGTCCGAACCCCGGTATGAGCCTCCCCGTGGGGCCCACTGGTTGTGAGGTCCGTTGCTCCATCCTCGGCCTCTTCCGCGCCTTTGGTTGATGCCCTTGACGGAGTGGACAGTCTTCAGCCCAGTGACCGGGCTGGCCACATGTGAAGCAGCAGTCGTCACCCGGTTGGGGGCCGCTGGGCTGGGCGTGTTGTCACGGGTTCTGACATCGTGAACGGTCCCCGGGTCTGTCCTGTTGCACAGGTTAGTAGGGTGAAGGAAGCCGCTGCGGCACCATGGAGGAGAGAGAGAGAGGTGCGATGTTTGTCCTGAGCCTGCCTTGCCTTCTGTACTTCTTCCTTTTTCTGCATTTGATCGTGGGCATGATCAGCATGTCTCAGCAAGTCTTCCAGTCGTCTCTTTCCGTATCCTACGCAGTGTGTTTCTATGGCTTTCCTAACTCCGTCCTGCAGGCCGGCCAGGAAATGTTTGCAGAGGTGATTTTCCCATTGGCCCCTCGCCGTGGACGGGGGAGAGAGAATTGGTGGCGGTTGGGGTGTTGGTGGTGGTGGTGGTGTCAGACGGGGTGTCGGTGGTGGTCCCAGGATCGGTCTCATGGCGCCGCGTTGTTGGACAGGTTGTTGGACGGACCCGGAGTCGTCAGAGGGGTGTCCCAGAGACATCGCTATGAGCTGCGGACATAAGGAAGACAAAAGGAGAGAGAGAGGCTGGCTGCCATGTGAGTATGGCGGAGGGGTGGATGTCAGAGATGGAATAGGAGAGGTGTGTGAGAACGGGTCTTCGGTTGATACGTGAGCTGTCGTATCTCTGTCTTTACCGAGTCGTCGCTGCACGTCACAGTCTTCTGTAGCCTTTTTCTTTCCCTACTTTCACACTCTTTCTCCCACATTCCCAAAATTCTTTCTTGCTCTGCCATATACTCTAACCATGTTGTAGGAATCTTTTTCCTTTCTAAGACCTTCGCTTTTCCCTTTTCCATGGACTGTCGGACTTTCATTAGTTTATTCTTGCTCAAAGTTCCTTCAACAGGAAACCCATGATCCTGCATCCAGTCTAAAACATATTTTACCGAGTCTTCACCATATTTCCTTATCACTCATTATCTGATAGATCGGACCCTCCATATTTATCGGGGGCAGTTTACTGCCCTTGTTTCCCTTTTATTTTCTTTTTTTCCCCTCAAAATTCACTTGATCCTTCCAAATGACCACTTCTATTAGTGCGAGACCGAGGGTGAACAGCCGCTTAATTGTCAGTGCACGACCTCATCTGGTTTCAATAGTACGCGTTTTAAATGATCATTTTATCCTTTAAAGAATTCTGCTTACCCGTGCGATGAATCTCCCAGGGTTTTGCTGAGGGATCTCAGCGACACCGAACAAACGGACCACCCGCCTCTCCCTTTCTTCTTCTCAAACCTGGTGAGGTTATTGGGAGATCGGTGACTATGTTCTTGTCCCGAGATGATCGGTCAGCCGGTTGTCCGTCTGGCGGGGCGACGTGAGATCCCGCTTCTGACACCAAATTGTTGTGGATTTCCTTTATGCTTTTAATGGGCTCTTGCCCCAGCAACCTCTGGGGAGAATAATCATCGGACAGATATTAAAGAAAACAGAGAATCTTTAATGCATCTGCAGATGGAGAGACATAAGGCCACACAGAGGTTTGTCTGTGAGGATATGCTCTGCCTCTGAGCTGGAGATAGTGGTTTTTTATAGAACAGTCCGTCGCGTCATACACTATGTTTCCTGCGTCAACTAAGGTGTAATCTTACAAAGGAATGAAGGAAACATCTACGTTAATCACGTTCTGTGCCTCGTGAGTGTCTGTACGCCTGTTGCACTTGTCTTTTGCTGTACCTGGCCGTTCCTGGGATGCGGCAACGGGGAGGCAAGCATAGTAACAGTTGCTATGTGGCCCCATGGAAGGTACGCATGAGAACAATGGTTATGTGTGTCTGCAGTGAGTGAGAAGTTTCATACACACAGACAAGTGGAAAACTACAGAGTACATACGGAGTGCATATGGAGAACATTTTGTACTCCACATACATCACCAACATCCTGCTCAGCTCTCCCCTTCTCAGCCTCCTCCTGCTCAGCTGCACCACTCTCCTCTCAGAGCCTCACCGCAGCCACATCGTGATGACACGACTGGTACGAATGACATTGCGAGGTACTTGGTGCGCCGAGAGCTTGTGAATTCCGGTCTCATCCAGTTCAACGAGCGCCCAGAAAATTATTGGGCATGGAAGTCCTCTTTCTTCAACGCCATTGAAGGACTGAACTTAACTGCCAGCGAGGAGCTCGACCTCTTGACAAAGTCGTTAGGAAAAGAGTTCTCAGAGCACGTTACAAGGATTCGCTATGTGCACGTCGCCGACCCTGTAGTGGGCCTACAACATGTCTGGGAACGCCTAGAAGAGTGCTCCCCTGAAGTGATCGAGAGAGCGCTCTTCGAGAGGATAGAGAACTTTCCAAAAATCTCTCAGAAAGACCCCGTAAAGTTGAGGGAACTGGGAGACCTGCTGATGGAGTTAGACTCTGCTAAGTGTGAGGGCTACCTGCCGGGGCTCTCGTACCTGGACACCGCCAGGGGTGTCAACCCGATCGTTGAGAAGCTGCCACACAGTCTACAAGAGAGGTGGATAACTAAGGGTTCCCTGTACAAAGAGCAGCACCATGCCCCCCCCCCATTCACCTTCTTCGCAGGCTTCCTCTGCAGCGAGGCACACAGAAGAAACGACCCCAGCTTTACTCTCCCTTCAGCTCCCTCGAAAACGTCCAACAAGTCCTCCACAGGGTTCTCAAAACATGAGCGATCAGAAAAGGTATCAAGACACGCCAAAAGGCATGTCTCCACCCACAAGACAGAGGTCTCAACAAACCGCTCAGCTTCTCAGTCACGCAGTTCGAGCAGCATGCCTGGCGACAAAGGGAAACAATGTCCCATCCATCAGAAGCGCCATCCTCTAAAGAAATGTCGGGGTTTTCGAAGCAAGTCTCTTGAGGAGCGCAAAGCCTTTCTGAAAGAGAATGGTGCCTGCTACAGGTGTTGCTCCTCCACAACTCACTTGGCGAAGAACTGTAAGGCAACTTTGAAGTGCAGCGAATGTGAGAGCGATGACCACATAGCGGCGCTCCACCCTGGACCTCCTCCACGGGACAAAAAAGACAAGGACCCCACCTCAGAGCATGGCGGGGAGAGTGAAGAGGAGGCGCCTCCACCAGCAGTCACCTCTAAATGCACAGCACACCCAGACAGAGCTAGTAACGTCTACATCGTCCTGGACGACCAGAGCAACAGATCTCTGGCGAGGTCTGATTTCTTCTACCTCATCCAAATCAGAGGTTCAGACTCACCGTACACCCTGCGTTGCGTACATGTGCAGGAGTCACCGAGACATCTGGAAGAAGAGCCACAGGGTTCTTGGCGGAGTCGTTGGATGGAAAAAACAAGTGTGCTGCTTCCAACACTCATTGAGTGCAACCATATGCCTGACGATCGGTCAGAAATCCCGACCCCAGAAGCTGCACAGCACCACAGCCACCTGAAGTCCATCGCTCGCAGAATCCCTCGCCTGGACCCTGAAGCCCAGATCCTGATACTTCTGGGACGCCACATCCTTCAGGTCCACAAAGTCAGGGAGCAACGCAATGGTCCTCCCAGCGCCCCCTATGCCCAACGTCTAGACCTGGGTTGGGTGGTTATAGGGGACGTGTGCCTGGGTTCAGCCCACAAGCCAGCAGCTGTGACTTCCTATCGCACCAGCGTGCTCGAAAACGGAAGGCCATCTCTCCTCACTCCGTGCCCCAACCGTCTCCAGGTCAAGGAAAGGTTCCTCCTTACAGCATCAAACATGACACCCCAGTCCCTGATGACGACAAAGTGGGGCTTTCCATCGAAGATCGTCTGTTCCTGGAGTTCATGGACAGAGAGATGGTGATGGACGACACCAACAGCTGGGTGGCGCCTCTCCCATTCCGATCCCCTCGTCGACGGCTCCCGAACAATCGAGACCAAGCTCTCAGCAGACTTACCTCTCCCCGCCGCACCCTGGAAAGAAAGCCTAAGATGAAAGCCGACTTCGTCACACCTTCATGCAAAACATCTTTGATCGCGACCAGGAGGAGTTGGCCCCAACACTACCGGAGGGAAGTGAGTGCTGGTACTTACTTATCTTCGGCGTCTACAACCCTCAAAAGCCAGACAAGATCAGGGTTGTCTTCGATTCCAGCGCTCAACATCACGGCATCTCCCTGAACGATGTGCGTGCTACTTACCGGCCCGGATCTGAACAACAGCTTGCTGGGAGTCTTGCTGCGCTCCCGAAGAGAAACAGTGGCTGTCATAGCGGACATCGAGCAGATGTTTCACAGCTTCGTCGTTCGAGAAGACAACAGAGATTTCTTGTGTTTCCTGTGGTTCAACAACAACGACCCCAACCGAGAGATTGCCGAGTATCGCATGAAAGTCCACGTATTCGGCAACTCACCATCCCCAGCTGTCGCCGTCTATGGACTTCACCGAGCAGCAGAACACAGCTCCAGGGAACACGAAATGGATGCCAAGCACTTAGTGGAACGCGACTTCTACGTCGACGACGGCCTCGCTCTGGCCTCGACTATGCTAGCTAGTCGTTTCCTAGCCAGGCTACCTAGCTATGAACGTATAAACTGCCGTGCGATAACGTTATAATTAGCTTTAATCAGTCACTTAAAAATCACACCCGAGTGTGCCAAAATGTTACAAAAACATGTCGATATTCAATGTTTACTGGGGTTTTTCGCGCTTCGGCTCACTTCTTACCGAGAAATTGGCACTTGGCACAAGTTGGCCGTGAACTTGACTTCTCCTCAGGGCTCCAAGCAGTGAAAAGAAAAATGGCATAAAATCAAGAGATTTTGAGAACCAAAGTTTGGCTACGTCAGTAGTCACGTGACATACTGGATGGAAAAATAGTCTTTGGTTTTAAGTCAGTCAAATACATTGAACCAATGAGGCCCTGATTTCCATTGAATTAAAGTGATTTTAATACATATATAGACCCAAAATATCATAAATACCATTATATCGGGTCCAATCAAATAAAAAACACGCTTTAATTGAATGGCAGCATATGATCACTTTTTACTGTGTGGATGCAAACAGTGAAACTTATGTAACCCCTTTTTCACTGGCGGGTGAAGTAATACTTGGGGTAGTATTGGTCGAGGATCAATGACCACACCGGGTTATAGAACTCAGGTTTAATCGTGGCTCAGTAGGCAGACGTAATAACCATACGTGGTAGTGGTGTAACCATAATAACAGTCCGGGTAGTACATAGCACCTATTGTAGTTCCAGTGGATATACATGGCGTTATATCACTACAACCAGCTGCACTGATGTTTGCTCGGGAGCTACAGACGCCTGTGGATCTGGTCTTTGGCAAGCCGCCAAACCCACCAGTACGAGTGCCGCCGGGCCAGGACTATGTAGACGCACTACAGGACCGGATGGAGGCTCCTCATCAGCTGGCTCCAGAAAATATGGCTTCTGCAGGGGAAAGGCAGAAGAGAGCCTATGATGTACGTTGCCACTGCAAAGAGTACCAGCAGGGGGACAACGTATGGGTGTATAATCCACGGCGAACGAAGGGACGGTCCCCAAAGCTGAACAGCAACTGGGAGGGGCCCTGCCTCATCCTGAAGAGGATCTCAGAGGTCATCTATAGAGTGAAGCTCCACAGCCGCCCTCGGATAGTCATCCTTCACCAAGATCGCCTCGCACCTTACTTAGTACAGACCAGGCTACCGGGGTCCAAGGAGGGGGTAAGGACACTGCTGGATCAAGCCAACCTCCCTGGATGTCAGCAAGGAGCTACCATTAGAGCACCTTGTTTTGGGCCAGGGAGGGGGCGGGGACACTGGGTTTACAGAGCTGGCCAGGAATGGAAACAGCGGTGACGTCGACGTCGACGGTGGGGGCTCAGACCCAGCGGATGCAGAGCCGCCCCCGTCATCCATCAGCAGCCCGCGGCAAGGAGCAGCCCGGGATGGGAGAGCTGCTCGGCGGAAGAAACCCTCATGGTGGATGGACCCATCCACATGGGATTTGGGTTAGGCCAACGGGACGTTGGTCTTTCAAGGAAGGAGGCAGTGTGGCGAATTCAACTAGAGTGTTCCTGCTCCAAGTTCATTTGCATGTTACCCACGATGCAACTGAAATGTCGATGTTTTGGTTATGTTGTGGGCTATTGAACACGTTAAAAACGGGCATATCTGTTACAGATAGCGGGGATGCGGTGCAAGGTGATGGGGACGTTACGAGAGAAGTTGATTAGACAACATGCTATTTCCCACCATGAGGGTAAAGAGTAGGCAAATAGATAAGGTCGCTTCTGTGGCCAAGAAAAGGATCAAGCTGAGACCAAAACGAATTTGTGACTGTTATGACTAGCTTGGCTTGCGGTCATTAAAAGCTTGCTTGTTAACTCTGAAAGGTTTGCTGAGAAGTCCATTATTTGACCACGTCAAAATATCATCATGTTGATTTTATGTCAACCCATTTGGCCCCGTTACACTGGGAGGAGCCATTACATATGAAGCCCCTGCCCCCCCCCCAAAAAAAAAACAAACAAAAACAAAACAAAAATAAAAAATGATGTCAGTCATTTATTTGCGACTGTTGTGCGGACTGTGTGTGTTGAGCAGCGACCCCCGGTACACCCTTGTTACAGTCGTTTTTGCTGACCCGGAAGTTGTACTGTCAAGCAAGCGCCACAAACAACGCGTGCGGACAGCCTGGACACGGCAGCACTGGCACATCCTAAAAGATTAATAAAGTGTGAGTATTAATCATATACGTTTTGATGCAAGCTGTGCCTTGCCCCTTTAAGGAGAGGGCTTAGTGGGTATTGTGTGTGTGTGGGGGGGGGTGATGTAGACGCAGCCGTGTGTGTGTGTGTGTGTGTCTGTGTATTTTCTGTTTGTAGCCGCAGCCGCGGAGACTCTAGTTTGCCGACAGATAGGAAGGTAGCCACCGTTACCAGTGATGATTTGTATGCATCACGGGGAGGGGGGGAGGGAGGCTGCCGTGTGTTAAATGGGACTGCAGTGCAGTGCAGTGGCCGGCCCGTTCTCCACCGCAGAGTTGGTCCGGACTCTTTATGAAGTTGTTACCAGCTACGAGCCAGGCTAAGCTAAATAGACTAGCGAGACACCCACCAGAGGCTTCCAACTACGGTTCGGAGCCGCGACGCTGGAGAGGTAACAGTACTAGACGTGCTGCTGCACTAGACGTTTTGTTGTTTTGTTGTGTTAAGTTACAAGTAAAGCTGAGCGTCGCTGTGTAAGTTAGCTTTTACCTAATCAACGTTAGCCAACTTGCTAAGTAGGCTGTTGCTCTGCGTGCGCGTTTTCATTTTTGGGGTAGCATGCGGCGATAGCTTTTGTTAAAAAGCATGCTAATTTGCCCTGGGAATCAGTGGAGGCTGATGGAAGTGCCCCATTTGTATCTTAACTGTCATCTTCTTCTCTCTATAGACACTGTGGGACCTGAGCATGACCCAAACAGACCTCACCTACGATGCAGTCCCAGGTAGACCAGTATAGTATGGTCTATAATAGCAGATCATGATCCAGCTCAAGGTTATTGTAGTTCACTAAAACTGAACTAAAACCAGGTGTGAAAAGAGAAGAAAAAAAACAAAAAAAAACGTTTCAGTTCACTGAAATAAAAATAAAACTTGACTTTAGAGGAGCAAGAAGAGGAAGCGAGTGAAGGCAGAGCCGAAGATCAAATGGTGGAAGTTGAAGAAGGAAAACTGTTGTGTGGAGTTCAGGCAGGGGTTAAGACAGGCACTGGGTGGATAGTGGAGAGTTGCCGGACGGCTGGGCAACCACTGCAGAAATAGTGAGGGAGACAGCTAGGAAGGTACTTGGTGTGTCGGCAGGACAGAGGAAGGAAGACAAGGAGACTTGGTGGTGGAGTGAGGAAGTACAGCAAAGTATACAGAAGAAGAGGTTGGCAAAGAAGAAATGGGATAGTCAGAGAGATGAAGAAAGTAGACAGGAGTACAAGGAGACACAACTTAAAGCTAAGAGAGGTGGCAAAGGCAAAAGGCGTATGGTGAGTTGTATGACAGGTTAGACACCAAGGAAGGAGAAAAGGACTTGTACCGATTGGCTAGACAGAGGGACCGAGCTGCAAAGGATGTGCAGCAGCTTAGGGTGATGAAGGATAGAGATGGAAATGTGCTGACGAGCGAAGAGAGTGTGCTGAGAAGGTGGAAGGAGTACATTGGGGGGCTGATGAATGAAGAAAATGAGAGAGAGAGAGCAGGTTGGATGATGTGGGGATAGTGAATCAGGAAGTGCAGTGGATTAGCAAGGAGGACGTGAGGGCAGCTATGAAGAGGATGAAGAG
The DNA here is from genome assembly GCF_029633865.1 of Lampris incognitus. Classification (NCBI taxonomy): domain Eukaryota; kingdom Metazoa; phylum Chordata; class Actinopteri; order Lampriformes; family Lampridae; genus Lampris; species Lampris incognitus. The sequence continues at coordinate 724,998 of NW_026611451.1, forward strand.
TGGCAAGGCAGTTGGTCCTGATGACATACCTGTGGAGGCATGGAGATGTTTAGGAGAGATGGCAGTGGGGTTTTTAACTAGATTGTTTAACTCAATCTTGGAAAGGGAGAGGATGCCTGAGGAGTGGAGAAGAAGCATACCGGTACCGATTTTCAAGAACCAGGGCGATGTGCAGAACTGTAGCAACTACAGAGGTATAAAGTTGATCAGCCACAGCATGAAGATTTGGGAAAGAGTAATCGAAGCTAGGTTAAGAGGAGGAGAGGTGACGATTAGCGAGCGGCAGTATGGTTTCATGCCACGAAAGAGCACCACAGATGCGATGTTTGCTTTGAGAGTGTTGATGGAGAAGTATAGAGAAGGCCAGAAGGAGCTACATTGTGTCTTTGTAGATTTAGAGAACGCATAAGCCAGGGTGCCGAGAGAGGAGATGTGGTATTGTATGAGGAAGCCGGGAGTTGCCGAGAAGTATGTAGGAGTGGTGCAGGATATGCACGTGGAAGTGTGACAGTGGCGAGGTGACAGATGGGTTCAAGGTGGAGGTGGGATTACATCAAGGATCGGCTCTGAGCCCCTTCTTGTTTGCAATGGTGATGGACAGGTTGACGGATGAGATCAGGCAGGAGTCTCCATGGACGATGATGTTCGCGGATGACATTGTGATCTGTAGCGAGAGTAGGGTGCAGGTGGAGGAGAGCCTGGAGATGTGGAGGTATGCACTGGAGAGAAGAGGAATGAAAGTCAGTAGGAGCAAGACGGAATACCTGTGTGTGAAAGAGAGGGAAGACAGTGGAATGGTCAGGAGTGGAGGTGACGAAGGCATATGACTTTAAATACTTGGGGTCAACAGTCCAAAGTAACGGGGAGTGCAGGAGAGACGTGACGAAGAGAGTGCAGGTAGGGCGGAGAAGAGTGTCAGGAGTGATTTGCGACAGAAGGGTGCCAGCAAGAGTTAAAGGGAAGGTTTACAAGATGGTTGTGAGACCAGCTATGTTGTATGGTTTGGAGACAGTGGCACTGACGAAAAGACAGCAGGAGGCGGAGCTGGAGGTGGCAGAGTTGAAGACGCTAAGGTTTTCACTGGGAGTGACGAAGAAGCACAGGATTAGGCACGATTATATTAGAGGGACCGCTCAAGTTGGACGGTTTGGAGACAAAGCGAGAGGCAAGATTGAGATGGCTTGGGCATGTGTGGAGAAGGATGCTGAATATGGAGCTGTCAGGGAAGAGGAGAAGAGGAAGGCCAAAGAGGAGGTTTATGGATGTGGTGAGGGAGGACATGCAGGTGGCTGGTGTGATAGAGGAAGATGCAGAAGACAGGAAGAAATGGAAACGAATGATCCGCTGTGCCGACCCCCAACGGGAGCAGCCGAAAGTAGTAGTAGTAGACTTTAGAGGAAAAAACAAATAAACAAACAAACAAACAAACAAACAAAGTGAAACGATATTGTGCACTTTCAAAAGTAACTAAGATAAAATCCAAATGTTCCTCTTCGGCAGTCTGTCAAAACGATGATGACTGTGATGCAGTTTAAGCGGAGCAAGTTCACCTGTGTGTCATCAGGCCCGCATTAGAGTGACAATATCGAAATAATAGTGAAGAAGAAGACAAAAACAAAGTAAAAAAAAAAGTATGGGAGAGCATGGTGAGGGCTGGTCTTGGTTTGTGCCTGCCTAGATGTGTCTATCTGAGCAGTTGGCATTGGTCTGACTTACTGTACCCTTACTGTCTTTCAGCCAATGGAGTATCTTTTCCGGGATGACTGCACTGATGCCGATCCCGAGGATGGAGTGGTTGGTGGTGGTGTCCGAGATCCCTTGCCCCCTGTCAGAAGTGAACCTCGCTGCCCTTCAGGGATTAATAAATCTCATGACATCGACCTGGTGTGATCAGGAGCTCTATATTCAGACAGTTGATCTTGTGCGAAGACTGTGTTCTTGAAGATGACAGTCCCAGTCCCACATTTTGCAATTTTGCCCCCTCCTTTGGTAGCAAGAAATATTTTTGCTCTTTCTGTCTCTGGCCACTGAGGATGGTAAGATTCATCGATTCACACTGGTGAAGCTAGCCAGCCAGCCAGCCTTTCAGCCAGCCAGTCTGTCAGCCAGCCAGTCTGTCAGCCAGCCAGCCAGTCTGTCAGCCAGCCAGCCAGCCGCATGCATGTTCAAGATTTTGACTGCACCGTTAAAACAAGTGTGCACCGGGTACAATTTGGGATGAAACTAGTGAAAAGGCCTGTTTGTGAAAGGTCTAAGTGTGTGTGTGTGTGTGTGTGTGTGTGTGTGTGTGTGTGTGTGTGTGTGTGTGTGTACACTTATTTGCTAGTGCAGGGGTCCAAAGCAGTCCACAGCTCAGGAGCAGAAAGTGATGGTAATAATGTTCGTTGTTTCAGAGCATTAAAACAAAGTGGATTCGGGCGTTTGTGTTGTCGTGACGCAGATTCAAGCCTGTGGTGCGTCTGCTTTAGTTTGGGGGTAAAAATGACGACTTGACTTGTGAAAGTCTTTCTGTCACACTGATGACGCGCTGCTTGCTGTTCAGTGAAGTGTTCTAGTACAACAATGTGCACACTTGAGTGTTGAACTCCTGTTCACGGTCAGTAGGTGAACTTGACATACACTTAAAAGGGTCCTTTTAAAGGTGCAGCGTTGCGGTCGGCATCACTGATACGTGCCAGCATGAAATGCATATTTGAAATGGGCAGAAGGAGGGAATTAAGTACCCCAATTTAATTCCCCAAAACGTGTTGAAACTGAATTTGTGATGACGGACAAACCCACCGCCCTCTGCTGGCTCCGTCCCTTTGGAAATGTGGGGGACATTCAAGTTTGGCTATGCAAAGTTGACTTTGTTTCCCCTTGTTGTTTTGACTTGACTAAGTAGTAAATTGTGTCGCTAATAACTCGAAATGTATAGCAAACAAATGTCAACAGCTTGGAAACATGTTGTTATTCTTTTCTGCCTTAACATGACACTGGCAAACAGCACATAAAGGAAGCGTGTTAGGTGGTAAACCCTTTAAGACACGTTTATACATCCTATCAACAAAGCCTGCGCCACATTTGATGGCTGTCGCCATAGCTTCCTTACATTCACAGTATTTCACCCAATGTGCAGTGGGAAATGTGACGGCGTGGCGCTAACAAGTGGAAAACAAATCTGCCATCCGTTCCACACGTGTGGTCGAAGCGGACGGTGATGTTAGCGAAAGTAGTAATGAATAAATAAATAGATAAACAAATAAATGTTATGCGTGCGGTACGGACGAAGACTCGGCACTCGGACAGACTTCACTGGTCTTTAATGTAACATTGTCTTATCTTGCAGACGTCCACGTGTACACGGCTACAACTCTCTAGCAACGGAACAACGCTCTTCCTCGAGGCAAGTATACATATAGTATATGTATAGAAGGTTGTGTAGAGAAGGTTGGATGATGTAGGGATAGTGAATCAGCAAGTTCAGTGGATTAGCAAGGAGGAAGTGAGGGCAGCTATGAAGAGGATGAAGAGTGGCAAGGCAGTTGGTCCTGATGACATGCCTGTGGAGGCATGGAGATGTTTAGGAGAGATGGCAGTGGGGTTTTTAACTAGATTGTTTAAGTCAATCTTGAAAAGTGAGAGGATGCCTGAGGAGTGGAGAAGAAGCATACCAGTGCCGATTTTCAAGAACCAGGGCGATGTGCAGAACTGTAGCAACTACAGAGGTATAAAGTTGATCAGCCACAGCATGAAGATTTGGGAAAGAGTAATCGAAGCTAGGTTGAGAGGAGGAGAGGTGATGATTAGAGAGCAGCAGTATGGTTTCATGCCACGAAAGAGCACCACAGATGCGATGTGTGCTTTGACAATGTTGATGGAGAAGTATAGAGACTGCCAGAAGGAGTTGCATTGTGTCTTTGTAGATTTAGAGAAAGCATACGAAAGGGTGCCAAGAGAGGAGGTGTGGTATTGTATGAGGAAGTTGGGAGTTGCAGAGAAGTATGTAGGAGTGGGACAGGATATGTATGAGGAAAGTGTGACAATGGTGAAGTGTGCAAGGTTGGAATGACAGATGGGTTCAAGGTGGAGGTGGGATTACATCAAGGATCGGCTCTGGGTCCTTTCTTGTTTGCAATGGTGATGGACAGGTTGACGGACGAGATCAGGCAGGAGTCTCCATGGACGATGATGTTCGCGGATGACATTGTGATCTGTAGCGAGAGTAGGGTGCAGGTTGAGGAGAGCCGGGAGAGGTGGAGGTATGCACTGGAGAGAAGAGGAATGAAAGTCAGTAGGAGGAAGACGGAATACCTATGCGTGAATGAGAGGGAGGACAGTGGAATGGACAGGATGCAAGGAGTGGAGGTGACAAAGGCATATGAGTTTAAATACTTGGGGTCAACTGTCCAAAGTAACGGGGAGTACAGGAGAGAGGTGAAGAACAGAGTGCAGGCAGGCAGGGTGGAGTGGGTGGAGAAGAGCGTCAGGAGTGATTTGCGACATAAGGGTACCAGCAAGCATTAAAGGGAAGGTTAACAGGATGGTTGCGAGACCAGATACGTTATATGGTTTGGAGACAGTGGCACTGACGAAAAGACAGCAGGAGGCAGAGCTGGAGGTGGCAGAGTTGAAGATGCCAAGATTTTCACTGGGCGTGACGAAGAAGGACAGGATTAGGAACGATTATATTAGAGGGACAGCTCAAGTTGGACGGTTTGGAGACAAAGCAAGAGAGGCAAGATTGAGATGGCTTGGACATGTGTGGAGGAGAGATGCTGGGTATATTGGGAGAAGGATGCTGAATAGGAAGCTGCCAGGGAAGAGGAAAAGAGGAAGGCCAAAGAGGAGGTTTATGGACGTGGTGAGGGAGGACATGCAGGTGGCTGGTGTGACAGAGGAAGACACAGAAGACAAGAAGAAATGGAAACGGATGATCCGCTGTGGCGACCCCTAACGGGAGGAGCCGAAAGTAGTAGTATATATATATATATATGTGTGTGTGTGTATACATATACTATATACATATACACACACACACACACACACACATATATATATATATATGTATATAGCGGCCCCTTACCGATGGGCTCCAACACTGGTAAATGCCTTAATTGTCAAAGGTGGGATACTACACCCCCTTCCCTTTTAAGGTAAGAATACAATCAACAACAGTGTCAACAATCATATAAGTTTCACCAGCTTCATAAAGGATTAGAGTAAAACAGATAAGTAATCTTAAAGCACGTTTTTTTTAAACATGTTAAAGTTCATCAAGTTCAGAGTTCAATCTTCTACACTAAACAGTAGTCTCCTTTGTTTGCCTCTTTTCCCTGATCGTGATTTCCGGCAGCAAATATGCCAGTGTTGTTTGTTTTGAAGCTGGTGAAGGTAGTGTACATTATTTGCAAGATATTTACAAGTTATGTGTAGCTATTTCCATGTCACTTTAATGGACTATGTGAACACTGTAGCCTGGTTTATGTCTGTGGCTGTATAATATGAGTTATATAGCATACAGTAACTGGTCTCATCTTCTGTGTCATTTCACTTTTACAAATGTATTCTTTCATGGGGATGACGACAACATTAAAGAGCATTCAACTTCACTACAGCCTCCGACTTTCTCTTGAAGCCTGTTCGCTATCTGTCAATTTGTATGCATCAAGGATAGGCAACATGGTCCAGAAAGGTCCGGTGTGGTTGCAGGTCTTTGTTCCAACCAATGAGTTATGTAACCAGCAGCATAGAACACCATAGGACTGCCCCCGTTACAGTTACACACCTGAGTCTACAAATCAAGGTCCTTAGCAAAGATTATTGGTTGACTAATAGAATGAGGTGTGTAACTGCTTGGTTGGAACAAAGACCTGTCAGGGTCTGTCGTGTGTCAGTTTCCCGTTATATTTTGATAGTCTTGTCTCTGTGTTCACGTCCTGTTCCCCGTGTGATTACCTGTCCCGGCCCTTATGTGTTTCACCTGTGCCTCGCTATCCCTTCCCTCCTGTGTGTATTTAACCAGTGCTCCCCTGTGTGTCAGTGCCAGATTGTCTTGTCTCCTAGAGCAGCATTCCAGCATTTCATGTTAGAGAGTATCCCCGTGTCTGACTGTTTCGTTCCTGGTTTCCGAGTCTCAGTCTCCTGTTTTGGTACCGTCGCCTGTTTGTTAGTCCGCCTGGTTCTTGAAGCCTTGTGCCTGCCGATTTTGTACCGCTGCCTGTCTGATTGCCTTTCTGGATTTTGACCCTTGGACCGAATTATAGACCCTGAGAACTGGTTACTGTCTGCCTGCCTGCATTTGTGTCGGCCAGTCTCTGTGTTCTTGATAGAACAATCTGGCCAAGATGGACACAGCAGAGCAGGACTCCGTGCTCGCTACCCTCGAAGTGCAGGAGCGTCGGCTCCGACAACAGGAGGAGAAGATTGAACAGGTGCGTCTGGCTGTGGCAGAAGCTTCCCAGCGCAGTGAAGCGGTGTGCGGCACAGTTACCGCTCAAGTCAACTACGTCATCGGACAGCTTCAAGCCATGGGCTCAGCCACTCACCCCTCTCAGTCAGCTGAAACCCCTGCGCCGGCCTCATCGTCAGCTCCGGCACCAGAACCGCCTCTGGCTCCTGCTCCTCCCTCAGAAGTCAGACCCGTCAGGCTCTCCAGTCCGGAAAGATTCTCTGGGGAATCTGATGACTGCCGCCCCTTCCTCTCTCAGTGCGAGCTCCACACACACACACAATATGTACACTATATGTATAAAAGTTTTGGGATAGTTGACCATTACACCTACGGGAGCTTTAATGACATCTTAGTCTAAATCCATAGAAAGCCATATTCCACGAAGCTCCCGGCGCACAGTTTTTGTGCCGATGTTAATGCCAGGGGAAGTTTGGATCCCTGCAGAGTCAACAGAGCGTTGGCGACTTGAGTTGCTGTTGTCCTTAAAGGCTTGCATTTTTCAATAATAGCACTTACAGTTGGTTGACGGTGGAATATCCAGCAGGGATGAAATGTGACGAGCGGACTCATTGCAAAGATGGCATCCAGTACCACGCTTGAATTGAAAATGTGTACAAGATGATATTGAAAATGAGGAAAGCATTAGGAAGGAAAGGTGATGACATATGAAGCATAAAGAATAAACGGGATGACATTGAGCCCAAAGATATCTTTTGAGCACCTAAGCTAGAGAGGACGATGTTGTGAACAGAGCTACTAGTACAGCAAGTACGCCCCTGGTACAGCAAGTACGCCGCTGGTACAGCAAGTACTGTAAAAGCGATGGATGTGTGTGAAGGAGAGATGCTGGGTATATTGGGAGAACGATGCTGAATAGGAAGCTGCCAGGAAAGAGGAAAAGAGGAAGGCCACAGAGGAGGTTTATGGACGTGGTGAGGGAGGACATGCAGGTGGCTGATGTGACAGAGGAAGACGCAGAAGACAAGAAGAAATGGAAACGGATGATCCGCTGTGGCGACCCCTAACGGGAGGAGCCGAAAGTAGTATATATATATATATATATATATATATATATATATATATATGTGTGTGTGTGTGTGTGTGTGTGTAATATATCTATACACACACACACACACACACGTATATATATAGCGGCCCCTTACCGATGGGCTCCAACACTGGTAAATGCTTTAATTGTCAAAGGTGGGATACTACACCCCCTTCCCTTTTAAGGTAAGAATATTGTGGCGAACGTAGAAGCAACGACAAAGGTAACTTTGCAGCCCCTTTATTGAACTCACACAGAAACAAGAACTTACAGAAATGTGTTACAATACATGGGGGTCATCTACTCGAACAACAAAGTTGTTCAGGGTTTCAGTTCCAAGGTTACACAACACAACAGAATGACAACTACAATTACACCACAACACATAGTAATCACATAAACACATAAAACCACATAAAACACTTACAAAACATTTAATAACAACTGACAATCTGCACGCAGTGCCTGATGGGTAAACCAGGACAATTGGCACAATTCTGACGGGGTAGCAACTTCGCTACATTACCCCCTCCAGCGTGTCGCCTGTCCTCAGCCGACAACAAAGTCCCTATAGCGAAGGGGAAGCCGTCTCCGCCGCCGCGGGGTCACGGGTCCCTGTTCCCCACTGTCTGTCCGGTTGGTAGGGCCTGTGGGTGTAGGAGGGACCGTCCCGGATGGGCTAAACTGATCTACAGGTTCTTCAGCCAAGGGGCGGTAAGGTGCCAAACAGTCCCGGTGCAGAACTACCACCCGCCCCCGGACACACAGTTTCACCCGGTACACAACATCTGAAAGCTGCTCCAACACCTCACAGGGCCCCACCCACTGGCTGGCGAGCTTGGGGGAGACTCCTCTCTTCCGGATTGGGTTGAAGACCCACACCTTTGCTCCTGGGGTGAAGGAGCGGCCCTGACAACGAGTGTCATATGCCCGCTTTTTTTTTTGCACCTGCCTGTTCCTGATGCTGCCGAGCAAACACTTGTGCCTCGGCCAGACGTTGTTGGAGGTCCCGCAGGTACTCGAAACCGGGTATCTTGGGAAGGTCAGTACCCGGGGGCGTGCCAAAGGCTAAGTCCACAGGGGTCCGCAGTTCTCTCCCGAACATGAGCGCGGCCGGTGTACACCCGGTACTTTCTTGTACCGCCGACCGGTACGCCCACAGGACCAGGGGTAGATGACAGTCCCAGTCTCGCTGGTGCCGTGAGGTGACAATAGCGAGTTGTGTTGTGAGCGTTCGATTGAACCTCTCCACCAGTCCGTCGCTCTGGGGGTGGAGGGGCGTGGTCCTGGTCTTCTTCACCCCCATGCGTTGACACACCTCAGCGAATACCTGTGCTTCGAAGTTCCGCCCCTGATCGCTGTGTATTTCTTCGGGCGCACCGAACCGACAGAACATCTCACACACCAGCCGCTCGGCTGTAGTGGCAGCGCTCTGGTCTGGGACCGCATACGCCTCAGACCATTTGGTAAAGTAGTCCATGGCCACAAGGACGTACCGGTTTCCGTTGTCTGTGGTGGGAAATGGGCCAAGAAAGTCCACACCGACCCGTTCCATGGGGGGCCCCCACCTGATCTTGTTGTAGAGGGGCATGGGAGCGTCTGGTTGGTCCTTTCTTGGCAGTGCAGGCATCACAACAGTGCACAAAAAGTTCAGTGTAATGCCTGCATCCGGCCCAGTGGAACCGTTGGCGCAGTTTGTTCAGCGTCTTTGCCACCCCATAGTGACCTGCCCCCACCGAGCCGTGGGCTGCCCGTAGCACTCGTTGGCGCCAGTCCTTGGGCACCAGTAACTGCCACACACTTCTTCCCCGGCCCGGCGCTTGCCAGACTCAGTACAACGGTCCATCACGCCGGGCCAAGGTGGCCCACTGGGAAAAGTAGGCCTTGGTCTCCACCGACATGGCAGAGACAGCTTGCCAGTGGGGGTGTGCCTTGGCGTCGACCCACTGTCCCACCCTGGCCAGGGTGGGATCACTATCCTGCGCTGTTTGCCACTCCTGCTTGTCCATTGCCATCAGCCACGCCTCCTCTGGCTCAACCTGCCGCGTGGTGGATACTTGGAGGATTGCTCTGTCTCGCTCCTCTTGGCGCTCACAATGTCTACAATCCTTGCGGGGACGACGGGAGAGGGCATCTGCATTGCTGTGCAGGCGCCCGGCTCGGTGCTGGGTCTCAAAGTCGTAGCTCTGCAGCTCCTCAATCCACGTAGCCACCTGGCCTTCGGGCTCCTTAAAGCTGAGCAGCCAGATCAGGGCCGCATGATCCGTCCGCAGGAGAAAGGTCTGGCCATAGAGATAGGGGCGAAAATGATTGAACGCCGCGACCACCGCCAGGAGCTCGCGTCGTGTAATGCAGTAATTGTGTTCAGGGCAGCTCAAGACACGACTGTAGTAAGCCACCACTCTCTCTCCCCCAGCAACTTCCTGAGACAGGACGGCCCCCAGCCCCACATTGCTGGCGTCTGTGTCCACGATGAAGCGGCACTTAGGATCAGGAAGGGCCAGGATGGGTGCAGTGATCAAGGTGGTGCGGAGCCGGGCAAAGGCGGCTGCACAGTTGTCGTCCCAGTGGAACTCCCGTCCCTTCTCGGTGAGACGGTGTAGGGGACTGGCAACGGAGGAAAAGTTGCGGACAAAACGTCGGTAGTAGGAGACGAGCCCCGTGAAGCTGCGCACCTCGCTGACGTTTCGCGGAACTGGCCATTTCTCGACCGCCTCCACCTTAGTAGGATCAGGGGCCACGCCCTCTGCCCCCACCACATGGCCCAAAAACTTGGTCTCACGTCGAAGGAGGTGGCATTTCTTGGGGTGCAGGCGCAGGCCCGCCCCCCCAATGGCTGGGAAGACCTGACGGAGGTTCTCTAGGGCAAGCTCGAAGTCAGCGGCATGAACCAGAAGGCCATCAAGGTAAACCACGCACCGGTTGCGGGGAATGTGAGCCAGCACCCTCTCCGTTAGTCTCTCGAACGTGGCGGGGTCATTGCAGAGACCAAAGGGCATCACACGAAACTGCCAGAGTCCCTGACCGATGGTGAAGGCCGTCTTGGGTCTGGCTTCTGGTGCCAGCTCCACCTGCCAGTAACCGCTCCGTAGGTCAAGTGAGCTGAACCACTGTGAACCTGCGATGTGGTCCAGAGCGTCGTCAATGCGGGGCAAGGGGTAGGAGTCCTTGCGAGTTGCATTGTTCAGCCGATGAAAGTCCACACAGAACCTCCAGGTGTCATCTTTCTTTTTGACGAGGATGGCAGGGGCGGCCCAAGGGCTATTGGATGGCTCTATCACCCCGGCCGCAGCCATCTCTAGAATCATCCGCTCTGCAGCTTCACGCTTGGCAAGCGCTAACCGGTAGGGTCGCAGTCTAATGGGTGGGGTTGTACCAGTGTCGATTGTGTGCTGCACCAGGTTGGTCTGGGTGCACTCCTCTTCGCGTGCAGCGAAAATCTCAGCGAACTGTTGGAGCAGGTCTTTCAGCTGTTGACTCTGCTGAGGGTCCAGCCCTTCACTGCTCCGCTGATACAGCTTCTGGATGGCGGCAACAGTGTCCGGCGAGGGTGTCTGAGGAACGGTAGCCTCGATGAGGGTCGTCGTCATTGTTGGTGGGCTAGGCAGTGTCGTCATCCCCTCGGTTGGCAGTGGAGATGGGGGCGGCGGCGGCATGGTGACAGGTGGAGTTGGCTGGATGTGGATACGTCCCACCTTCCTCTCTGGACGGCGCCGGAGGGCCAGGGTCTCTGTGCCAAGGTGAATGGCATTACTCGACACATCGACCAGAGCCCCCCGGCGAGTCAGCAAATCCAGCCCGATGATGCGAGGGTCTTGTATTTCAGCCAACCAAAACTCGTGGGTGGCTGCAACTTTCCCTGCCCGCACCTGCAGTGCTCTCTTCCCCAGCATGCTGGTTAGTTCCCCAGTCACAGTTCTGATTTTACGGGTGGTGGGCCTCCACTCTGTCTCTGGCAGCACCCCTGGACGCACAATGGAGATGGTGGACCCTGTGTCCACAAGGGCCCAGCAGCGGTGTCCACCAATGGAGCAACAAAGAGAGAGACCGTGTGCGTGGCCTACTCTGCCGATCTGGGAAGAGTTCTTAATGGGGGATATGGTCGGTCGGCTGGGTAGCAGTCTCCCCGCGGTGCCACCCCATTCTAGTTTTCCGACTGGGGAGTGCTACGGCGTCGTGGTGCAGGGGCAGGGCAGTCACGGGCCTTGTGCCTCGCTTCTCCACAGCGGTAGCATGGATCACGAGGCGACCAGGGTCTGAAGGGTGGTTGGCATCGGCCTGGTTGCTTTCGGCGTGGTGACGGACAAGCCTGGCAGACGACCCCTCTTTCGACGTCTCCTTCATCTGCGTGGACCTCAGCCTGACGCACTCGGGGTCTTGGTTGGTTGTGTGGGGCCATCACAGCCTCCACCCACTCTGCCTCTTCCAATGCAGTCTTGAAGGCTGTAGGTGCCGTGATGCGGAGGTGCTCCTTCAACCTCTCTGGGGTGAGCCCCTGGATGAAGGCACTCAGGGCTAACTCGTCACGAGCTGCTGGATCAAAGGTGGGGTAGCCACGATGTGCAAAGAAGTGCACGTCTGCTGCATAGGTTCCCAGGGTCCCGCCCTCTTGGCGGCGCCGGCGGGCCAGTCGGTCTCGCATGCTGTCAGTAGAGACCCGTTGACCAAAGCAGCGGCCAGTGTCTCGTAATCCTGCTGTTCTGACGGCATAAGGTCGAGCAATACCTGCAGCGCATTCCCTTCGAGCGCCAGGGCAACATGGGCATCAGTGTCTTGGGTGCTCCACTGGTTGTGACTTGCTACCAGTTTCACTTGAGCTAGGTATGGCTCCAGGGCTGTGATGCCCGCATACCGTGGGAGCTTGAAGATGCTTGGGGATGGCAGCGTCACACTGGTTACTGTCTGCCTGCCTGCATTTGTGTGGGCCAGTCTCTGTGTTCTTGATAGAACAATCTGGCCAAGATGGACACAGCAGAGCAGGACTCCGTGCTCGCTACCCTCGAAGTGCAGGAGCGTCGGCTC